>NW_007726585.1:24079-24483 GCF_000696425.1 Galeopterus variegatus
CACACACACACACACACACACACACACACACACACACACACACACGACACTGAGCATGACACTGGGGACAAATTAAGAGATAAATCCAGTTTATTTTGGCTATACGAAATTTGACAAAGTACTCTTATTGATGAGAACCACTTACCATTTGTGCCCAATTTTTTGTCCATGCATGTCACTAAACACCTGTTGGCTTCCCTTGGCTATATGTCACTATGAGTGCTAAATCTTCATAATGGGTTGTTTGTTGGTTGAAGTCAGACAGTTAACTATTGTTAAAAATTAAAAGGTGTGCTGGCTCTTGTTCTTGTTTATATTTGTGACCAAGGAAAGAGCAACTTTAAAAAATATGTAAACACACCCATTTGGATGGCTATTAACATTAAGAAAAATATGGCAAGGAC
>NW_007726585.1:25211-26467 GCF_000696425.1 Galeopterus variegatus
AACTTCCCAAACTGGCCAACTTCAGCTCCTTCCTGGAGACCAGAATTTGGATGGATCCTGAAGAGACCCAGTTTTCAATTCCTCCTCTGGAGTACCCAATGCCCTGCCAACACGGCTGGCACAATGTGGAACTAGGCCATTCCCTTCAGGAGCCTGGGACTCCCTGGCAAGCCCTGGACTGAAAACAACCCCACCCTCTTGTCCCATCCTGAGCTTCTATACCTAGTCACCAAAATGGTCTGCGGGGGCTCCTCAGGATGGTGTTAGGTAACCAGAACTACGTTGACAAACTGATGTTATAAACCAAGTAGCTCAGTGGCCTACTCTCCCAGAAAACATATTTGCATTTTCACTGCATTTTCTGGAGACAAAGTTTAAATCAAAGGAGCAAATACAACTCCATGCTCTCAACAAATATTTGTTGTTTATAAGACACTCGGCTACAGAATACTTTCACTCTCAGGGATACACAAGTCACATGTTGTAGGTAGCTGCAGTTAAGGTCTGAGTAACCTGACCAGTGGAAAGGACAGAATGCTGGGTGGCCATAGAAAACCAAGGGCACCTCTCTGAGCATTGGTCACTGATAAAGGAGACTCTTGGGCTCTCTGAGCTTTGGTTCCCTTGCTTGTAAAGGAGACTCTTGCAGACCTCTTCAATTCTAAATTGCAATGGTTATACTCCTCTATGAGATTCATCAGCTCAGCTCCAGCCACACAAGCCACTCAGGTTACCCACATTCCAAAAAGAAGGACTGGTAGGTAAATAACACTGTTTTCCCACCCAATTAATCCTGTAGGTTGCCTGAACAAAGGTGAGGCGTCTTCAGCTTTCTTTCTCAGCGTTTTGTGGTTATTGGGTTACCCCCTACACACACACACACACACACACACACACACACACACATTACCAGCTAAATTCTCTTGACTCAAAACTTGACCTTTGAAAGAAACTGAAATTCATTCCCAAATAAGCTGGGGCAGGGCCCACGAGGCACCTTGTTTTTGCTAGCTGAAAGCAGGTAAAATGATCCCCAACAGCTCTCAGTCCAAGAACTTTTAGCATCCTTGAAGGAGGCAGGAAAGAACAGGGGCTCCACAAGAAGGAAGGGCCACAGCAACCTGTCCCACTTGTCCCCAGCCCTCTCAGGTAGTTCAGGTCATGCCATGTCCCAACAAGCAGTTCTACCACAAAGGGGTAAAGGTTCTTCCCCATGGAAGAGAGGACTGAAGGGGAACCTTGGGCTCAGAGAAGGA
>NW_007726585.1:27096-53362 GCF_000696425.1 Galeopterus variegatus
GGGTAAAGGTTCTTCCCCATGGAAGAGAGGACTGAAGGGGAACCTTGGGCTCAGAGAAGGACCCCCACTGCCCCTGTGGCCAAATATCCAAATAATCCCACCCAAGGTCTTGAGAGCAGATGCCTGCTCTTAAGTACTCACAATGGGTCAAGACTGTGCTGTCTGCTTTACTGGCATTATCTCACTTAATTTTCAAGTGGAACAGAAACTAGAATCTTTTTTTTAGAAATGAGGGAACTGAGGGCCGGCCCCATGGCTCACTCGGGAGAGTGCGGCACTCGTAGCGCCGAGGCCAAGGGTTCAGATCCTATATAGGAATGGCCGGTGCACTCACTGGCTGAGCGTGGTGCAGGCAACACCGTGCTGAGGGTTGCATTCCCCTTACCGGTCAAAAAAAAAAAAAAAATGAGGAAACTGAGACTCAAGGAGGTAGGCTGACCATGCAAGAAAATAGATTTACAGCTCCCTTCAGCTCCAAATACGAGGCTGAAAACAACACTTTTCAAAGGCTCAATTCATGGAGTTTCACCCACTTGTCCATGAAGCATTTCCCATTTTCCCAATTTGAAGCGGTTGCCTCTGCGCAACTCCAGACCTAAGAGAGACCTTTCCCCTGCCTCTTCCCTTCTTAGAACAGATGTAAACACACTTGAAGCCCCTCTGGACTGGGAGTGCCTTGTCTGTCTTGGATCCCAACTGAGCTGAGCCCGGTGTTGGGTGCAGACACCAAGGGGACATATGGTATAACACAAGAAGAACACAGGATGTTTTGCAGGGTGTTCCTTCCTGGGGATGCTGATATTGAGAAGACCATCAGACACCCTGTCCCCATGCTCCAGGCCAAAGGGACAGCAGGGCTGCCTCTTGCCTACTGTCTACAGCTAACACCAAGGCAAGACCTTGCATTGTATAGATCCCACATATTTTCTTAGTCTTATGGAGTCATTTGTCTTGACAATATCCAACAGCTGTGCATTCCACAGTCAACTGTACATTAATCACACATCACAGGAGAAAGTGCCATTGTCACTTCCAAATCTTCTGCTAACACAGACGGGCACCAGCTTCTGAGCTGCGAGGGAAGAGAAACAGGTCTCCCAGTTCCAGCTGGCCCCTCTGCTTGCTGCAAAGCCTCAGACATCTGGCTAGGAAGACTGACAAATGTGCGGCCCCTTGGCTGTGGCATGCATCGTTACATAAGGGTTGGAGCACTGTTTGACAAAGCCATGCCTGCCCTCTCCAGCCGTGAGATGGTCTGAGGGTGCCCACCTCAGCTCATCCCTTTTCCTTCTCTTTCATTTTCTTTCAGTCTCTGCTCCAATCTCTCTCTCTCTCTCTCTCTCTCTCTCTCTCTCTCTCTCTCTCTCTCCCNAAAAAAAAAAGCAGTTCCTATGTGTGGAAAACCTACTAAGCAACAGGAACTTTGCAAGCACAGGTCCTAAGCGGCATCAACACCCTGCCAGCTGAGTGGTATTATCCCCATTTGCAAATGAAGAAACCGAAGCAAATGGAAATTAAGAGACTTTCCAAGTCAGGCAGCTGGGAAGTGGCAGAGCCAGGATGTACACCCTAATCTGGTTGATTCTCTCATTACACGTTCTTTTCTGTTCCCCAATCCTACAGGGTCCTCCTGCAAGTGCTATTGCCTGGGTCAGCATCCTCAAGCCCGGAAATGAAAAATGACTCACCAGACAGTCCAGGCCAACTCTAGCCGAGCAGGGACACAGGCAGAAGGAGGGCTGTTGGAGCAAGAGAAACCTGTGAGGGAGGTTATGCAGAAGGAAACTGTTTGTTGTGAAACATTTAATTATTGCACTTGGGAGTAATTTATTATCAAGGAAATTAAGTGATTCCATTACCCTCCTGTCGCTTTCCAAAATAAAATCTGTCAGAGTGGGGGAGGGGGGGAAAAGGAGATGAGAGCTTCTCCATTTTAATTTGTTTTTCTGCCCGACTGCCAAATGGAGGTCCAGGCTCCATTTATCCCTGGGAAGGGAGTTGGCCACTGTCCTGCATGAGCCTTCGCTACACTCAGCTCCTCTGCAGCCACATTTCCATATCGGAACAAAAACGGAGCCCAGCTTGGGAAGATGGGGCATGTGCCCAGTCGACGCAGAGAGAGACGGAGGCCTGGGAACACGAGCCAGCTCCGCCACCAACCCGCTCTGGCACCTTCGGCAGCTCACTCCCCTGCTAATAAGTGAGGTTCTCCAACAGTAATGCCCCCCACCCCCCTAACATCCTCTAAGCACCAGCTGACTCCAGCTTTCACAGCCATGTATCTCGGGTGCCTTCACACAACCTGAGGTTCATAATAAGGGCTCAGTCCACAGCAATACTTCCCTCCTCGCCACCTGGTACTCTTGCTAATCTCTGTCCAACAGATGTGGCTCTGAGAGAGCAAACGTGGGAGCCAGAACAGGACCCAGGTCTGAGTCCTCAGCTGGTGCACTAAGCCACCGCCCTGCGCTGTCAGCTCCTTCCATGCATGCCCAGAAACCACTCTACGCCCACCGCAATGGTGCACATCAGCTTCCCTCCTCGCCACCTGGTACTCTTGCTATCTCTGTCCAACAGATGTGGCTCTGAGAGAGCAAACGTGGGAGCCAGAACAGGACCCAGGTCTGAGTCCTCAGCTGGTGCACTAAGCCACCACCCTGCACTGTCAGCTCCTTCCATGCATGCCCAGAAACCACTCTACGCCCACCGCAATGGTGCACATCACAGCAACAGGAACCCTGCCTCCCTTCACTGTGCACAACGGAAGACAAGGCTCCATTGTTTTGTTCTTTCTATCTGAACTAGCCACAGCCTAGCAAATGCAAAAATGCTTTATTACTTTTTCTATTGCTGGTGCTTGGCACTCAGCAGGTTCCCAAGATATATTTGTTGAATTAATTGATCATTCTGTAAGAGGAGATTTTTCACTTAGCTGAATGGATAACCAGCTCTTAACCAAGGGAGAAGGGACTATGCCTTTGTCGTGGAAAACCTAAATATCTGGAGAGAGAAGAGCTGAGAATGGTCTGGTAATCCCAGTGGGAGAGGCCAAATTATGTTCCTCTGCCCAAGAGCTCGATTTCTTCAGCAACTCCTCTGTGACTCTGGAGATGAATGTCACCAACTGATAAGGCTACCAGAGGCCATGGGCCACTGGAATCTCCCACCTCCAGATGCCAGCCCTGGCAATGGCTGCAGGGAGCTGCAGTCTTCCTCTTGGCACAGTTTCTTGTTCATTTTCTCTTCTATAACATGATAGCACAGCAGCATCATTCAGCCCCTGAAGATGGAGACAGGAACTACAGGGCTACAAGATCTGTCTTCCAGCTGCTGGCAGATCTAGGCACCATGTGAGACCTTACAGAGTCAGGGAACTTCAAGGTCTGAGCAAGCACCAAACTCAATGCTAAGGGGGCTCGATTCTGTCATCACAGAGTCACCAAGATATGTGGGTGCCATTATCAAGAAATTCTCCCAGCTCTCAGTCACTTCAGGTGTACCAGAAGTTACCTTCCACTCTAGACACTATGTCTGACTCTACTCCCAGCCCACTGCTGGCATTCGCCCAACAGATCCACAGCTGGAAGGAAAACACACCCTAGATACATGGTCTGGGTGGTTTTCCAAGTCAGTTACCACCAACCACTCAAACTGGTTGAAGATGTGTCTGCCAGGTAAGCAAATGAATACAGGCTAGAAGGATGATCAGATGCCTGACCCAAGTCCTGCACATACTTGTCCCCACTCTCCTGGCAAGGGATTGGGGAAGGGGACAAGGGGGAAGACATCACTATGTCTATCCATGACCTAGTTAGATAATGTCAAGCGAGTCCCCCAAATCAGTGTGTCTCAAACTTTGATGTGCACACAAATCACCTGGGAAGCTTGTCAAAGTGCAGATTTTGATACAGTAGAAACAGGGAGGGGCCTGATTTCTGAATTTCTAACAAGCTGTTGGGTGATACTGATGCTGCTGGTCTGCAGACCACACTTTGAATAGCAGTTCCCTGAACTCTCCAAGCCTCAGTTTCATCTGTAACATGGGGCTCATGCTAGCTGCCTCACAAGGTTGTTGGAGATTTGATGCAATAGCATACATGAAGCACCCAGCAAAGTGTCTGGCACCTAAGGAAGCACATGAGTAATAAACATGAGTTTCACCTTCTCTGCACTTCCACACCACTCTAGCTGATCCTGAGCCAGTGGTTCTTGACCTTGTTTGGCTAATAGACCCCTCTGAGAACCTAATGAAAACTTGAAATTCCTGATCAGTCAGAATAGGCTAGGCTGTGTTATGGTAACAAGTAAGTCCAAAATCTCCATGGTTTAACACAACTACAGTTTATTTCCTGCTCCTGCTACCCATGCAGCACGGGTCAGTGGGGTCTCTGCTCATTCAAGTCATCCAGAGGCCCAGGCTGATGGAGGCTCCATCTCATCATAAAAGTGCATGATCATCATGGTGGAGGGAAGGAACATGGAGAATCACACATTGGCTCTTATAGTGTCTGCCCAGAGGAGACACATGTCACCTCCACTCACATTTAAGAGGCCAAAACAAGTCCCAAGGCAATGCCTCATTTCAAAGGGGCCAAGAAAGTGCAATCCTGCCCTTTGCCCAGAGACAGAGAGCCAGAAGTATCTGAAGTACGTTAATGATTACCACCAACCTGCTTCCCAGGAGGGAGAATGCAAATACAAAAGCTTCCCTGTAATTCCAGGAGATCTACCCACAAGCCCGGTCCACCCTTAACACTTGCTAAGCATAGTCAAAGAATATCTGGGGAGAAGTCGTGCTCATTCATTAATTTAACAAATGTTGATTCTCTACTATGTACAGCGCATTCTGGGTGGGCAACAAGATAGACCAGGTGCACGTTCTCATAGGGCCTATATTCTAGAGGGGATAAACAGTAAATCAGGAAATTACAGCAGATAGTAAGTACCCTCAAGGGAATGGACAACAATGTGATGTAACAGAGAGAAACTGGGAAGTGGGGAGGCACCTGCTTTAGGTGGGGAAGTCAGGGAATGCCTCTCTGAGGTGTGAAACTGAAGGATGAGAGGGAGCCAGACACATGCCGAGCTAGAAGAAAGCCTTCCAGGCGGAGGGAACAGCAAGTGCAGAGGCCGTGCATGGGGAGCTGGAGACAGTCCTGAGGACATAGGCAGGAGTCTGCTGGACTCTCAGGACAGCACAACCTAAAGCTGAGGCCAAGGCCTTGAGGGCAAGTGACACTAGTGCTAAACCCAGCAGCCTAAGGAACAAGACCTTCCATGAACATCCATCTTTCCAGTCTTCTCTCTCCCCCATCAGACCCGACTTGTGAGCTCCCCCTATTACTCAGCACCTCTCTCTTTTCTCTTGTACTGAGACCCGTTTTCCCTCCTCTCCTCCCCTCAGCTGCACCAGACAGGCCCCCCATGTCCGGAACAAGTTTCCTTCTTTCTTCCCTCCAAGTTGTTAGCATGTTCCTCCGCCTTAAAATGCTGTTCCATGCCTTCCCAACTCTTCCTGTAGAAAACAGCCTAAGTCCCACCTCTTTTCTGGCACTCTAAGAACCACCTGCAGCTGGAGCCAGCTGGCCTCTTCTTGAATTTTTTACATTTACCCAGCGGCATTAATGTGGGCTAAAGGCACGAGTTACTATTTCACACAGACCTCTCATCTCTCCAAGGAAACCATAAGCTCTCGGAGGGCAGGAGTTTTGTAGTTAAGCAGGTGCACACCACCTCCCCACCACCACCCCTGCCCTGTGCACCCACCAGGGTGCCTAGCACAGAGTTGGTGTGCAGGAGATGGTCTGACTCATTAGGACAGAGGCAGCAGACCGGAAAATGTGTCTGCTTTGCCATCTAGTCCAGGTGGCTTATTCTCCTCTGTGTCCCCAGTCCCCTAACCTAGGGCCTAGAGCTGGCCAGAGCTCAATGAATCCTTATAGAATAAACCACCAACCAGCCTCATCTCAGCTTCGTGATTTTGGATGGGTGACTTGACATCTCTGAGCCTCAGTTTCCTCATTTCTAAATGAGGGATGACATGAGCTTCTTTCACATACTGTTGTCGTGAAGATCAAATAAAACATGAACAGGTTTTTTGAGCTGTAGAGTCCTCACGTATTATGAGTGTCTGAATGAGTCCCTGCTCAACAGACCTTGTCATTTCCAGTAAACACACACCCAGTGGAAAAGGATGTGAACCAGAGAGTTGGGTGAAGCACATCCTGCTTCCTACCATAACAGGCCAGACCAGAAGCAAATGTAACAACCGGGTCGTGTTTCAGGGAAGGGTGTTTGTGCTTTGAAGGATGAGAGTCTTCTCTGCCATCGTATTTGATATCAACTCTGCTTGTCCTCTAATTCTGTCTCCTTGCCTCGTGGGGAGAAGGGGGGAAGAGTTTGAGCAGCCAGGTGGGGGAAGGGAATTTCATACAAGGGTACTTCAAAAAGTTGGTGGAAAAATAGAATTAAAAGATAATACAAATCTCTCCATGAACTTTTTGAAGACCCCTCATACCATGTTCTTGGTCCCCAGACTGCTTCCACTTTACTTGCTTTTAGGGGACTTGAGTTGGGTTACCCTCCAAAGGTCTGCTCTGGTTTACTGCACATTCTATCCATCAGAGGATAGCCCTGGGCCCTGAGAAGCATCAGGAAAGGTCAGTCAGCTGATCATAAGCTCAGGACAAGAAGTCCAGATTGTCCTGAGCAGTGAATGGTACAGAACAGGAGCCAAAACCATTCTCAGCACCTACAGGTAGACAGAGCTCAGGGGAATTCAGGCTCTGCTGGGTACCATCTGCGTGATCTTGGCATGTCCCTTAATCCTTCAAAGTTTCAGTTTCCTCTCACTATCTATTTTATAAGATGGTTGTAAGAATGCATCCAGATAATATTTGTAGAGCATTTAACATAGTGCACAATATATTTTAGCTAATTTCATTATTATGCCATCAAGGCACAGGTGTGGAACTTGACAGGTATCCGTACAGAGGAGCGGGAGCCCAGACCCCTGGTGTTCTCTCACACATCTCCCAAAAGGGAAAGAGCCATCGTATAACACATGCCCCTAAGACACCTGGTGGCTCCTCTATTACTCATCCCTACTCCCCACACTCTAAGAGCAGCCACTGGATAAAGATGGTTCAGTCCAGTACCTCTGAATATTCTACAACATATCCAGCACCAACAGGAAAACATCTACACTGGCAAGTTCCCAGACCCTGATCGTTCACATAATGGCCACACTTTGAAACTCCTCTTTTAATTAGAAAGTGAGAGAGATGGCAGAGAAAGAAGAGATCTAAAACTTCCCTATCCCAAAGCCAAGCATGAGCCCAGGCACACACTCAGCATCCACCATGGAAGTCTCGCCTTGCCAGCTAGTGAACCAGGAAGTAAATCTGCCTTCCCCACCCCCAGTGCAGAAAAGTGATGTTGTGCTGGTCACCTATCAGCCTCTATCATCAGAGTGAATCTCTCAAAAGCAGGGACAGTCTATGCAATTAGAGACCCAACACCTGACAAAGAGTACACCTCAATAAATGCTTGTTTAGTTCAACTGCATTGAGAGCATCCTATTTCTCTCCCCACAGGTACAGAGAGCAAGCAAGCCCTACCGAGGAAAACTGCTCACTAAGAACTCCACCAGCTCTCCTGGAGCAAATGCACATCAGCCTGGTGACCAATCTTCTCTGCTCCATGCAGGAGTTTCTGTGGTGGGCTGTTGGTTACCTGCTCACATGTGCCCCTCTATCTGGACTTAAGAACTTCTGAAGAGTAGAGACACTCTGTCTTCTGAAGCAGAGGGGACAGGAGCATAAGTGTGAGGTAAAGGATACTTTCCATTTGCCCCTTCAGATCCTGCCTCTACCCTTCTCTGCTCCACTCCATGTCCTGGGAGGCCAAACTTCATAAACTGCATCAACAAGATTTCCTTGATGTCTGGCTTCTGATGGTTGGATGGTTTCAGCCAATGGGAGGTGTTGACAATGGGAGGTCAGAAGGGGAAGGAGAGAAGTCAGTGTGTTAAGGGGTCATGGCTTGGTTGTGGCTTCATTCTTCTACCCAAGGCTATAGCTGCTGTTAGATGGCCCTCTTCTTTGCTATAGCTCTCTCCAGGTCCCACAACTGCTCCCTCCCTTGAATCCTTCAGATGTAGGTGTAGTAATGGCTTTCTGTTACTAATCCTGGGGTCCCTCATCATCCCTTGTTAGTGTCCTTTAACCCTGCCCACTCATTTGTAAATAGTCCCCTCATTGAATCGAATTCAATTACCAGCCTAACTGTGACATCTGCTTCCTGCGAGAATCTTAACAGATAGACCTGCCAACATGAAGAGCTAGGTCCAGTCCTGGCATTGTGGCAGCTGACTGTGTGCCTTTGGAAAGGCTTCTCCTCTTCTGGGTCTCAGTCTTTTCCTCTATACAATGGATGACTTGACTAAGTGTCTCTAAGGCTCCTTTATGTAACAAAATTGTTTTCACATTATTTCCCAGGGTCTCTAGGACACTACTGTACACAGAGATGATGCTGGAAACTATTCAATCAAAGGCTACTAGAATGGGGTAAGGAGAGAGTGTCTGGGGAGTTCAGGGGTCTATAGGAGGTATTTGGGATAGAGATTAAAGTTTGTACATTGACAAAAATATAAACAGTCCGTGGCAGAAGAAACTGGTTTCCAGCTATCTGATTTTGTGTTTTAAGTGGCTGAAATGTCCACTGCGACAGATAAGTTTGGCTGAGAAGAGGTGTGCAGAAACAGGAGAGTGCAATGGTTAGGATCATGAGATGAGATAAAACAGTCCTGAGTTCGGGTTTCAACTGTACCATTTTCTAACCTTGTGACCATAGCAAACTCTTTCACCCCTCTATAATCCCCACCCTTACATGTAAATTGGGGGTGATATGAACTCCTCCCTCAAGGGGCTGATGTGAGAGTGAATGAGAAACGTATGCATAGTATTTATCATGCTGCCTGGCACATAGCAAGTGCTCACTAAATATTACCTATCACAATAAAAAGGCTGTTGTGACCAGTCAGCTGGACTGGAAGGCAAGGTGCCATGGTGTGAGAAGTAGGAAATCCAGAGAAACCACTCAACCTATAGCCTAAGACTGGAGATAGAAGATGAAGATCCAAAGCTTTCTTAGGCATTAAGTCAGAGGAAACAAGAGAAAAGCTCAATAATCACCCCTACTCTCTCCAGGGAAATTTTCCCAATTTTGGTGCAAAGAACCTGAGTCCAAGCAAAGCATGGTAGTACCAATGAGCTGAGGAAGCAGAAAAAAAAATATTCAAGGCAGCTGAAGCAGCTGAAATCTGCAGGACAGGGCATCATGGAGGGAAAAACTGTGCAAAGTGGGAGACAGAAGTCTAGAAGTCTTACACCCTGAAAGTCAAAGACTGAGGACTGGGCTATATATGCACAAGGTGTGACTATCTAGGTCCTACCAGAGTGTGTCAACTACAGGTTTGAAAATCTAACAGAGATACTAGAGGCAGAAGAGTGCT
This sequence comes from Galeopterus variegatus, assembly GCF_000696425.1. Lineage (NCBI taxonomy): Eukaryota > Metazoa > Chordata > Mammalia > Dermoptera > Cynocephalidae > Galeopterus > Galeopterus variegatus. The sequence continues at coordinate 36,611 of NW_007726585.1, forward strand.
GGGGGATGCTGGAGCTCTGACCCATCCAGAGTGTTGGGCTACCCTAATATCCCATTAACATGGTATGCATCCAGATGTGAAATTGGGATCCAAGGAATTAAAGGAAAATATGACACTAATCTATGAACAGATGGTGATCTCAACGGTAAGAAAAATGAAACCTATTTAACAAAAACAAATGTAAGTTACAGAGCTAGAAAGTACAACTGGTGAAGTGAAAATGTTATTGAATGGGTTTAACATCCAAGGAGATAGCAGAACAAAAACTCCATAAACTAAAACATCCACAGAAAGTATTAATCTAAAGAACAGAAAGAAGAGACTGAAGCAAAATGACCACAGCCTCAAAAGCTAATAAGGAAATACCAAATGACTTTACATATCTTTAATTTGAGTGCTAGAAAGAAAAGAGACTAGGAATAGAGAAAAAAAAACTTTTTGGAGAAATAATAGAAAAAAAATCCAAATTTGGCAAAAAAATATTGACTTATAGAACCAAGAAGCCCAATGTTGTATCCTATTTTTATCCAACCAGGGTAAAATAAATAAATAAAACAAAACAGTACAACCTGACACACGATAGTTAAGTTGCTAAAAGCCTCCCTTGCCCCACTCTGTCTCAGCCCTTCTCCCTCTTAACCAGTCTTAACCGGAGGTACTTAACCTTCCTGAGTCACAGTGTCCTCCTCTATGAAATGAGAGGTAATAGTAGCATCAACTTCAAAGAGTCATTGTGAGATTAAAATAGAAAATGAACGTGAAGCATATGGCGTACAGTTCCAGCTCAGTAAAAGCTCTTAGCTACTATAAGTATTATGGGCAGCAGATTTTAAAAGGGTACATGTCAGGCAGGATATAAATAAATCTTATATCCACTAATCAGCAAGGTAAAAGGACCTAGATATAAAAGCCACAGGAAGAACAGCTGATAGAATTGAGAATATTCTCCCTGGAGAAGAACAGAAGTAGGGGGAAGGCAGAAAAGGAGTGGAAACCCGAAAGAGACAATGAAAGTTCCCTGAACATACTTGAAATGAAAAGTTCATGGAAATGAAATAAGAATCATCCTGCGAGGCTCCAGAAGATTAAACAAAGACCAAGATATGGAGCTTCCTGGGGAGTCAATAAGGGATCAGTCACAAAACTTGGCAGTAACTGAAGCTGACCAAAAATGAAGTAGGCTGTGTGGCCTGAGCTGTCCATCTACCAGCAGGGGCATGCCAGCGGACAGTAGCACTACCCCTCAGCCAGAAAGCTAGAGCCAGTGCCACCGTTCATGGGACAGCTCCCCAACCCTTCCAAGCATTTCCAGAACTCAGAGCAACTAAGTCAGTGACTCTCTCTGGGCATGGTCTCCTGCGCAGAGTCCTTCACTCCAGCCCTGCTGTCCAAAGGCTGCTCCTGGGGGACACTTGGCACATTCCAAGCTTAGTCACAACGCATCAGACAATTCATTCAGATTTCTTCAATTCCATTACCAAGTCCTTCGGGAGCCAAATGGAAAAAGAATCAGTACATGTGCCGGCCAGAGAAACAGTACTGTCCAAACAGCCTGCCCCCCCATGAAAACACTGGCCTGTCCTTCTTCCCCGCCTTCCAGGGCCACCATGTTGCCAGGAATCTCGGAAAGCCATACTGCTTAGTCCTACATTGGACTCTTTGTATACCAGTTGATACACTGTGATACCAGTCACAGTATTCTCTCACCCAGCCCCTACCCCAGAACCTTCTGGACTGCCCCACAGTCTAGCAACCAAAGGATTAATATCTAGCACAGCAGGGGCCTGGGTCTGCCCAACATCCTGCCACAAGCTGAGGAATATTTTGCATATCACCGTTTAGTTTAGCTTCAGGACTTGCCCCTAGCACATGGCCTCAGGCACATGCCACACTGAGCACAGCCTCCTCCAGAGCCAGAAGGACAAGGGAAACAACTGCTCCCCAAACACAGCTGGCAGCCAGCACAAAGCCCCCACAGTCGCTGGGCCCTGCGTCATGCTCATCAGGACATCAATAGTCATCCTCGACGTGCTGCACCCCCTCTTCCCTCCCCAGCGAGAAGAGGCTTCCTGACCCTGAGGACCAAAGAGGGAAGGGTTCAGTTCTGGCTCTGGGGCGTCTTTCACCCCCATCCTCTGCCCCACCCTCCTCCGGTACAAGAGAAGAGAGTCTGGCAAAGAAACGGGCAGAGAAGGCAGAAGCAGGTGGGCTGGGAATCCCTGGGCCCAGCCACTGGGTTGGGTTGTTGGACCATGTGGGGAGACCCTTTGCCTCGACACAATAAAAAAAACAGCCCTCGTTCTTCTGTCCCTTGGGGGTGGGGTGCTCATTTGTTCCCCACGCAGGGACAGTGAGCCCCTCAAGAGCAAGGACAGATGTGGGGTCAGGCAGACAGACCCGACTTCAAATCCCGGCCCTGGGGCTCGCTACCATGTACTCGTGAGGGACCTTCTCAGCACCTCGGTTTCTTCATCTGCAAATGGGAATGAGAAAGAGCATAATACCTGCCTCACAGGGATGTCCTGAGGTGAAAAGAGATAAGTAAAGCACATGACACACGCAGCCTGATCCTTGGCTGTCGGTACTGAACAAATGTGGCCATTACACCCGGTCACAGTAAACGCTCATCGCACTGAGTCAAGCTGGAGTCTGTCAGCAACACCTGCTCCCAGGTCTACCCTAAGGTGGACTCGGGGTGGAGGCCGCTGCCTCCCTGCACCCCATCGCCCACGTCAGCAGGCAGCCCACAGGGGAGGCAGGAGCACTGCAGAGTTCCAGGAGCCCGAGGCCCGGGCAGCTGAAGCCACTCAGGTCACAGCTCTCCGGCGGGGGCGCAGGGTACACAGAAGGGGGGCTCCGCAGCAGGCCTCGCTGCCATCTCTGTCGGGCCTGCGCCTCCAGCCTGGGCATTCCGGCATTCCTGCCTGACGTCCCCCGCTGCCCTCAACGAAGGGGACTCCGTGCGGGCGCGGGGCGGTGGGTCTGAGGCAGCCGGACCCAGGTGGACACACCTGTCCCCGCAGCTACGCCACGGCCTGGCCACCGCTTGACCGGCCTCCTGCGGCTGTGGCCGTGGGCCCCACCAGCCCCCAGCCGGCCCAAGCCCTGGCGCTGGGCTTATTCGGGACAACTCAGTGTACAGCTGGGCATCTGTCGTGCGCGAGGCTCTGTGCCGGGTACTGGGGAGAACAGGGCACTCAGTCTACCGAGGGAAGGAGGCGGGGAGTCGCCGGCGCCAGCATTGGCTGTCAGAGGCAAGGGCCACGGGGACCTCTCACAGATGCCACGCGGACTGGCAGGGCTCCTGGGAATGCCTCCCTGGGGACGCAGGGCCTGTGCATCAGAGAGGTGCTTACAGACCAGCTGAGAAGTGCCCCGGCGGAGGACGGTGGTCACTCCTGGTGAGGCGGGGCCACAGGAAGGGCAGCAATAAGCATTGGAAGCAGGGGGACTTTTGCTGAAGGCCCTGCCCGTGGACTCTGAAACTAGCACCCGGGGTGCTCAGAGAAACACTGACCTGGGGAGAGGGAAGCCCGCTTGCTGGTGCCAGGGGTGAGGGGCCCGCGGAGAGAGCCCTGGAAGCTTCCATGGAGCAGCGGGTGATCTGAGACTGGAGCTGCTGCCTAGAGCTGGTTCACCTCCTGCACCACAGGCGCACCTGTGCAGACGCCTCCTCATTCTCTCTCCTGAGCCCCAGACCGCAGGTGGTTCAGGTCCCCACCCTTCCTGCCACTTGAGGCCGCTGGAGAGCCCACGCCCCAAGAGGCAGGTCTGACTGCTCTCAGCCAATCGTGGTGGTCCTTTCCTGTGGGACACGTGGTTCTGGCCAATGAGATACAAGCCTGCTCCACGCGGAAAGGGCTCCTTGCAAGGAAGCCACAGTGACCATATCTAGAGGTGGCACCTGGAGGTTCTGCATCCAGCTAGAGGCACAAGGGTGCCGTCCCAGAGACAGAGCCAAGAAAACTTCAGAACAGGTAGAGCCGGAGCTCAGGAGGCTGGAGCCCCCTGCTATGGATTCTTCAGTATGAGCCATAATAAATTTCCTCAGTGCCTAAGCCCATTGACTCCGGGTTTTGTTAACGGTGGCTGCGGGCCTTCTAAGAGATGTAGGGACCCCATCTCTTCTCCTCTCCCCACATCGTGCTTGAGAAACATTCAGAGCCTATCCAAACTAGATTGCCAAATACAACTAGAATTAGCAAATGAAAATACATACAGGATGCCCTGTTAATTCGAACTTCAGGTAAACAATGAATAGTTTTTCAAGTATAAGTATATCCCGTGTTGTATTTGAGTACACAGGTACTTACACTAAAAAAAACTATTCATTGTTTATCCAAAATTCAAATTTAACTGGGCATCCTGTATTTTATCTGGCAACCCTGCACCAAACCCCTCACTTTCTGTCACCTAGCCACAAACTATCCTCCAAAATGGTTTCACCACACTGAGGGGCTTCTGAGGTGGCCCCCGAGCATCCCCTGAGACAGCCTGGAAGAAGCCCCATGATGTAGCCTGTGCCCCTCAGTGTTGCGCATTAGGGCTGGAGGGGGCGATAAATGGCCCCTGTTCCCTGGCAGGCTCTAACATATAGTAACAAGAGAGAAGTGAGGAGAAGGAGGAGGCGAGACCAAATGACCACCTCTATGGCTGAGAAGGCTGATTTGGGGGAACGTGGCTGATATCTGCAAGCACCTGGACCTCCTAATGCTGAGCCCCAGAATTAGACAAATCACCTGCATAGGCCCAGCAGCCCTGGGCCCTCCCAGTCCTACTGCAGGGCAGAGTGGGAAGGGAAGGGGAGGCTGCTATCACCCTAACTCACCCCATGACTGAGAACAATGGAGACACAGGCTCCCTGCAGAGAGAGAGGGCCCTGCTCCTAGCCCCTTGGGAGAAGAGAGGTCAGGAGTATTGGGCTAAAGATGGGCCGCCGCATGGATGCACCATGTGGCTAGATCCTGCCTGCATTGGCAGCAATTAGGGAGACCCACCGGTCCCCATTAATGGCAGGCCACTCCTAAGGGTGTCCCTTGATGCCCATGGAGTCGCTAGTAAAGATGAGCCCTGGCCAACACACACAACTCACTTTCCAACCTCCCCATGCCTCAGTCTCCTCATCTGTGAACAGGGAGAAGAAAAGCACTTACCACAGAGGGCTTGTTTGCAGGGACATGCCTGCAGCACGCCTGCCCTGCACGCAGCACTCAGCAAGGGCTGTTGCCATCCCTGGCTCTGGCCAGGAGGGGAAGTGGGGGTGACTAAGCAGGGATGAGGCTCTTCTCTTGAGGGAGGAGAGAGGAGAAGAAGCAAGGGAGGGTTTAGCTGAGTTAGTGCGGGAGCTCACGTGGAGGGCAGTGGGGGGCTGGGCATCTGCGAGGAGGAAGAGGGATAAAGAAATGAACGGAGGCCAAGCTGGCCATCCAGGTGCTGTGCAGGGAGCTTGGGAACAAGGGAGGGGAAGCCCTCTGACCCATCACACCCAGCTTCTGGCCAGCATGGGGTGCAGAGCTGAGGCCAGCTGCTGAGGAAGTGCAGAGACTGGCACAGCTGGGTGGGAACTTGGAACCCCCACCAGGCAGGCTCTAACTCAGGGCATGGCTCCAGGCCCAACTAGAGCAGTGATGCTCATTAGGACTGAAATTGAAGCCACTACAGACCAATGGGCAAAGACAAGGAGGGAGGATAAAGGGCAGCTGAGTTGTCACATGGATACCCTGAGTCCACACTGGATTTCAGGCTCAGGCTTTCGCTCACTTGCTCACTACATCTACCTTCATTCACTCATTCATTCAGCAAAAGTTGATTGATTGTCTCCTCGGCCCTGCACAGGGCTAAGCACTGGGGATATGAGTGACCATGGCAGCCATGGCCCCTGCCTCTGTGGCGCAGCTTTCTTACACATGACGTAATTGCACATCGTGGGAAGTTCTGTGAAGGAAACATAAGGGCTGAGGTAAAGACTTATAGGAAGTGCAGCTTTCTTTGCTATTCAGGGGCCTCACTGAAGAAGTGACGTGTACACTAGTATTTCATGGATATGAAAGAGCCAGCTCTGGGCAGAGCTTCTTCAGGCAGAAGGTGCAGCAAGTGCAAAGGCCCTGAGGTAGAAAAAGGCAGGAGGATTTTGGGCAGTGAGACCGATGCCCACCTCTGCCCTGGGAGCCTACAGTGCCCCCCTCCAAGTGTGCCCTGGTCAGGAACAACTCAGCCCAGGGCTGGAATGTCACCTGCTGGGTGAAGGGCCAAGAGTGGGGCCAGGGGGCATGCTCAGGACAGTGGCTCCTGGGCATCCAATCGCCTGGTGGGGAGTCAGTCACCACGGGGCAAGTAGAAAGCATGCCAGGACAGAGAATCCCTGAAAACCAACTTGTGAGGCCAAGTCCTCACATGCAGGGAGGCGCCCTGAGGGCTGGAGGCTTCCAGAAGTCTTCCTGGAAAAACGTCACAGAGGGACCCCATTTGGACAAGCTGAGGTATCCAAGGGACAAGAACAACAGAAGACAGGAGTAAGCCCTGGCTGTGTGCAGGGCAGAGAAGAAACCCCTAGTGCCCAGGTGCACCACAGGACAGTGATGGTGTCAGGGGAAGAATTTCCCTTGGACTTTGGGGAAGAGGAAAAGGAGAAGAAAACACACAAGGACTATTTATTGGCTGCTCACCCTGCTCCCAACCTTCTACTCCCCTTCCCCATTGAACCCTGGTTGGCACATACACACATACACACACACGCGTGCACACACACACACACACATGCATGCACGCAAACACACACACACACACACACACACACCATATGCTCTGGGGAAAGTGGAACCTCCAGCCCGAGAGGTAGGCACCATTGGCTTAAACCCATCTCCAGCCAGAGGGATCACCAGGACTCTCATCTGGGCTACAAGCAGACAGTGTATAACCAGAACAGAGAGACGGAAAGAACCTGGGTCTCTGGAGACATCATCGAGGGCCTGGACCAATCAACCCTGTATCCCACCCACCTCTGGGCTTTCCAGTTACGTGAACCGAACACCGCCTTTCACGGTCAAACCAGTTCGCCTTGGGCGCTCTCTTCCCTGCCACGACAGCAGCAGCTACTGCACATCTAGCATGCACTGGGTACCAAGCTAAGCTCTTCACACACACTGTTTCATAGAGAAATTGTCATTCCACTTTGCAGAATAGAAACCTGAGGTTTGAGTCTTGCAGTAACCTGCCCAAGTCACACAGCTGGAAGTGGCTGAGCTGACTCCGGGGCCGGGGTCTGGGCCTGGGCTCCTACCCACAAGTTCCCTCTGTCCCTCTGGGGCCAGTTTCCAGGGTCCCCAGAACCAAGGGCCTGAAGCTACTTAAAGTCAGAGCCCTCACCCCAGACACTACCGAGGCAATTCCAGAATGAGGATTGCAAGAGCTCCAAGGCTCATTTCAGAGAAATTTGGACAAGACAGAGGCCTAGGCTCCAGTCCAGGCTCATAAAGACCTGGGTTCCAATCCTGGCACTCCACTTAGTAGCTATGTGACCTTGGGCAAGTTATGTTCCCTCTTGAGGCTTAATTTCCCCATGTGTGAAGTCAAGGTTGAAATAGGTCTCTATTATATCATTTATTAATTACTTTAAAATACTTAAGTATAAGCAATGTGAAGTAAATGGATATGTGTGTATAAACTTACTTTCATCTTCATCCTAAGCAATAAGTTAACAACTGAGGTTCCCTATCAGGAATCCATGCTCTAGAAGGTGCTGTCAAGGGCTTCAGATAGCCTTATCTATATTTACACCATAAGGTCTATAGCCTAACCTAATGGAGGTCACACACACTTGTCATGGGTAAATGACAGGAGTTCAAGAAATGTGCTAGTTAGAAAGACTGTCCAGCATTCTGGCCTTTGCATAAGAAACCCAGCCACCTAGCATAGCTCTGGGACTAGAATTCACTTTGGTCCTATGTGCCCCATCCCCTACTAAATGGAGGGGGCTGTCACCTGATGTGCCTAGAAGTGTTGGTTCCTGCCACCAAAACACTGTTTTCTCCACCTAAAGCATTCTCATACATGGTGCTTGTCTGGGTACATTGGAGACTCTGAGCTCTCAGGAACAGGTGCTATGCTTTACTAGCCACTTACCCACAGTTCTTCACAGCAGAATCTGCACTGACACTGGCTCTCATTGCTACACAACTCCAGGTAGCAAGAAGAAGATGCCACACTTCAGCTCAGCAGGAATTGTCAGAAGCTGTGCACTGACCAAAAAATCCCTGACAATTGTTGAATAGCCAGGGAATCTAAATCTAGAATTGATTTAGATTCCCTCCCAGCTACTCATTCCAAGTGGTTGGAAGGATTCATGATAAGAGACCTGAAGTACTGGCAGATGTAATTATCATTATTCCTATGATTATTGGGCCTCTCTTCTTTAATCAAAGAACCTCTCTATGCTGAGGAGAGGATCTGAGAAGGGGAGAGAAGAGGAAAGAAGGGGGGTTGTTTGCAGAGATTTAGAAAGTGATGGCATCCAGCCAACTCCCCGCCCCCCCCGCCCCAGCCCCCAGAGGCTGTCCTAAATCTTAGGACACAAGGCTCTCCCTCTAGTGACAAGAGCCCACCCAGAGCCTCCATTCCCAATCTCATGGTCACAGACAAGCCGATAGAGCCCTCTCCCCTCTGCCACTCCCCCCTCCAGAGACCCCTGACATTGAGATATGGCTGTTTTGATGTGGGGACACTTTATCATGGAGATATTTCAATGATGATTATGAGAAAAATAACATCAGAAATAATAAGTTTATTCTACCTGGTATATAGTAAATGGAGTAAACGTAGGCTGAGTTTTTTGTGTATGTTCTCATAGTACACTACCTCATGAAATATACAATAGGAATATTGAGGCTTAAAAAATTTTTTTAATTTGCCCACTCACAGAGAAAATGACAGTTGGGATTTGAACATGGGCCGTCTCATTCCAGAATCTGTATTCCTAACCACTGGTCTATAAAACACCAACAGAATTAGTGAGGACAGCTGGGGTGGGGGGAGATTCAGGAGTAGACAGGCTGACTCTAAAGTTTATATAGAAAAATAAACAAATTGAAATGTCCACAGAAATCTTGAAAAAGAAGAGCTATGAAAAAGAGTATGCTATTTCCAATAATTAAATGTGTGTCGAGGGCCTGGACCAATCAACACTGTATCCCACCCACCTCTGGGCTTTCCAGTTACGTGAACCGAACCAGACAAATATTCCAATAGAACAGAATAAAAATGTGAGAAATAGGCCAGCTATATGTGGAATTATGTGATAAATGTGACATCTCAGATCAGTGGGGGAAATATGGATGAATCATACATGGTATGGGGCCAACCCAGCAGCCATCTGTAGAAAAATAAAGTCAGATCCATACCCCACACCGTACACCAGGATAAACTCCAAGGAGACCAAAAATTTAAAGCCAAAAAATATGAAACCATAAAAGGACTGGACGAAACAGCAGAATTTCTGTACGGCCATGGGTTACATCTCTAACCAAGATGCAAATTCCAGAAGTCATAAAAGAAAAGACTGATCAATTTGACTGATAAAAATTAAAACTTCAGCATGGAAAAAAAATAAGGAAGAAAAATTTATAACCCGTATCACAGATTGAGGGTTAATCTATCTAAAATGTACAAGCTCTGGCTGGCTGGTTAGCTCAGTTGGTTAGAGCATGGTAAGCCATGGGTTACATCTCTAACCAAGATGCAAATTCCAGAAGTCATAAAAGAAAAGACTGATCGATTTGGCTGATAAAAATTAAAACTTCAGCATGGAAAAAAAATAAGGAAGAAAAATTTATAACCCATATCACAGATTGAGGGCTAATCTATCTAAAATGTACAAGCTCTGGCTGGCTGGTTAGCTCAGTTGGTTAGAGCATGGTATTATAACACCAAGGTCAAGGGTACAGATCCCTGTACCAGCCAGCTGCCAAAAACCAAAAATTAAATAAGTAAGATAAAATGTACAAGCTCTTACAAATTGAAAGGGCAATAACACAAATGGATGTGAGTAGACAGTTCATAGAAAAGAAATTTACAAATGACCCTTAAATATATGAAAAGATCCTTGACCTTATTCATAAGAAAAATGCAAATAAAAAGTACACTGAGATAATATTGTTTATCTAGCAAGTCAGCCAAGAGCCAAAAGTTTAACAACCAGCTCTGCAGGAGAGGCTGTGGAGAAAGCAACTCCCTTATACATTGCTGGTGGGAAAACCTCCACAGAAGGCAATTTCGTGATGTCTATCAAAAGTACAGTGCATATACCCTGTACCCTAGTAATCCCATTTCCTGCAGATAGACTTGAAAACATGTGAAGTGAGATATTTACAAGGTTATTCACTGTAGCATAATTTATCATAGCAGAAGAAGATGGGAAACAGACAAACATTCATCAGGAGGGACTGGTTAAATAAGTTATACTATTATGGTACATCCACCCAATGAAGTACTATGCAGCTGTTTGGAAAAAAAGAAGAATGAAGTTCTTTATGTACTGGTGTAGAAAGAGCTCCAAGATACATATTGCTTCAGAGAAAAGTACAGACCAGTGTTTATAATATTCAACTTTTGGTGTAAAAATTTGGTGGGGGGGGTGATTATTTTCGTTATTGTACCTACATTTTCGAAAGAAGCTAAAACTTATAAAACATGCAAATAAAAGTGGTTGCCTTTTGGGGGGCAGGTGATGACTGCACAGAAGGGTAACTGGGAGGGTGATTTTTCACCCTAAACCCCTTTTTTTAAAACCACGTGACTGGACTGTGTTACCTATTCAAAAAATTTAGAAAAAAATTAATATTGTGTTTTCAGCTTCTTTCACTATCTACCAAGCACTGTGTAAAAACAGACACCCTCCCTGACCACCTCACTCCTGGAATTCCCTTATTCCTTCCTCAGATCCTGGAATGAGGCTCAAGGACCATTTAAGTGAAAAAATGAGGGTCAAAGATAAATTCTGGGTGTGTTATTTGGGAATTAAAAGCAGCGACTTTGCATTTAGATGGGGCCATATCAAATGTAATCACACAGGAAATGGTAGAGAGCACCCAAGTACAGAACCCAAAGCCCCCTTCCCACCCGCCCCCACTCCATGCTCTACCTCCCACACTGCTTGCACCTTAGAATCACCTGGGAAGCTTTAAAAATGATACCCATGCCGTGACCTGGTGGACCTCCCTCTGATACCCGCTCTTAACCCGGACACTGGTTGTGGTTGAAATTGCACGTTAGTGTATGTGATTGTTTGATTAGCATCTTATTCTCTTGGACAGTAAGCCCATGGGCGCAGGGTCTGTGTGTACTTTGCTCACCATTGTGTACTACGTGCCTGGCAAACAGTTGGTGGTCAATCAATATTAGTTGAATAAATGAATGAATGAATCCTAGGATCCAAGACAGGAAGCAGGGGTGCAGGGAGATGATAAGGCGATAGTTAGGCAAGGAGGCAGCCCCTGCCAGGGCCCCCTGGTAAGGCCCCAATAGGCCCAGCAGCCCACAGTGAGGGGCACAGAACTAAGGCTGCAGCCCCCACCAGGCCCTGACCACTTATTGGGCTGTGATAGGCAACTCATTTTCTCCTGGTAGTTGTTGGATCCTGCCAAGGGTGGAGGAAGTATTGATTCTTGACTCTAATTGGTTCACTGAAGGCTTTCTGAATGGCAAACCAAGGCAAGGAGCAAGGCTCGGCCCCTCTGCTCTGGACACCACCAGTTCCAGAGGCCCTAATGAGGCCCATATTTGCACATGACAGAAACTGGCCAAATGGCAAAATGCCATACAAGTGAGCCTGCCCAATGCTCTTGGCCTTTCTACTTAGAGAGGCAAAAAAAAGAGTCAGGAGAACTGGATTCTGGCCCCACTGCTCACCAACTGTGTGCCCGTGGGCAGGGCACCGAGGCTCTCTGGGCCTCACTTTCCTCATCTGTTAAATGGGGCATAACACCTACAGCTTAGGCTTATTATGACACATGTAGGTGTCAACAGATGTAATCTGGATCTAAATAAACCAGATACCCATGACCGAAAGCAAAATAGCCAAGGAGTCCCCTCAGAGATGAGAGGTGGCTCTCCTTTAGAAAGCATCCCTGCTCTCCCCAGCCACCCCTCCTCCTGACCCCAGCATCAGAGCTCTGGTGGCTTGTCGCCCATGGAGGCATTGAGAGTCCTGGAGAGCCAGAGGGCAGGGACCAGGAGACAAAAGGTTATTAAGAGCTAATCCCAAGGTGGACATGGGACCAAGTTTAAGAAAAGTTGCTTCCCAAAGCCAAACGCGAAGGAACTGAGGTGGTGGACAGCACAGGCATGTGGAACAGCAAAGGAACCACAGGTGAGGTGATGAGGGACCTGCGAGACCTGGAGCAAAGCCCACCATCTCGCCCCCCTCCTTCCTGTCCAGGGTCCCTTTCAGACTCAGCACCTGCAGCACACCAGTCACAATATAATGAATGGACACTCACTGAAAGCTTTCCTGAGCAGAGGCTGTTCTAAGCCCCTTGTCGGTATTATCTCTAGGTATTATTACCATCCCTATTCATCAGATGAGGAAACTGAGGCACAGAAAGGCTAAAGCAAGGCTAATGACTTGCTTAAGCCATTGAGGCTCTGCCATCCAAGCACTTGAATATGGCTAGTTAGAATCGGATGTGCTGGAAGTGCAAAATACACCACAGTTCAAAGACTTAGTACAAAAAAAAACGTGAAATATGACTTCCTTTTTTTTTACTGGTGGTGGTGGTCGTGGTGGGGGTCGGTAAAGGGATCGAACCCCAGACCTCCATATTATGGAGTAATACACTCCAACCAACTGAGTAACCGACCAGCCTAATTAATTTTTATATTGATTCTATGTTGAAATGATAATAATTTGGCTAGATTGGATTAAATGAAATGTATTATTAAAATTAACTTAGCCTGTTTCTCTTTACTTTTTTCAATGCGGCTCCTAGAAATGTTAAAATTGCGTACGTGGCTCCTGTTACATTCTACTGGGCAATGCTGCTCTGATGCATAAGTTAGGGGCCACAGAGTGTGGGAGACCTCTCAGGCCGGACACTGTCACTGGAAGTCATTTCACACAACCTTCCGAGGAGGGATGTGTTTTCCAAACAGCATCAATTATATCCAAACTGTGCATTACTTGGCTCTCACTGTAAGTCTTGTCTCTCTCCTGAGCTCTGAGCACATGGAGGAAGGCAAATGCCAGGGTGTGGGTGCCCTGGTGGATGCTGGGTGCCCAGCGTGGCCTCGGTCAGGCTCAGGAGAGAATGATGGTAACAAAGACCCAAGTGGAATCCTTGCCCCTGCTGGGGGAGACGCTCCGGGGCACGGGACTGGGTGTGCTGAGCTTCCTGGCTCAGTCCTGCATGGAGTATTGGAGGAGCCCTGGGGACACTTGCAGTGGCCTGAACTCCTCTCCACGAATGCTTCGCTCCGGGAGGCCGGTGGAACCCCTGCCTCTGTGGCTACACTTCTCTCAGTCTGCCCAGCCTGGTTCTGGGACGGGATGGATGGTGGGCAACAGTGGTGGCTTTGCAAGGAGTCAACCTCCTCCCTGCCTTTCTGGTTATGACACAGGGCCATGGCCTACTTTGTAGGGAAACTTACAGCATCAGACATTTCCAAAAGATGTCACATGCCACACAGACAGATGTACACATTTAGTCAACATTCCACCCCAGGAACATAAAATCAATAAGCCAGTGAGCACTACCTGTTGTTGGGGCTCAGCCTGGAGGAGCTGGGGATCTGTCTGAGGACGAGGCAGTGGCACACTCCCCCCACCCAGCATGGAGCCGCGGGTGTGGTAGCAGTTGTAAAATCAATAAGCCAGTGAGCACTACCTGTTGTTGGGGCTCAGCCTGGAGGAGCTGGGGATCTGGCTGAGGACGAGGCAGTGGCACACTCCCCCCACCCAGCATGGAGCCGCGGGTGTGGTAGCAGTTTTTGCACACGGCTCGTGCCCCCAACCTGCTGTTCCTTGCCTGGAACAGCCTCCCCACCCAGCAACTTCCCACCATCCCTTCAAGGCACCGCCCGGGCTGCTCCTCTGTGAAATCATCCTTGCCTTTCCCCAGTGGCAAAGGACCCTCTAACCTCTGTCCCACTGCCACCCTAGTACTGCCCCCCATGACAGCACTGGCTTGGTGCCACCCTCCCAGCCCCAGGCTCCCCTGGGGAGGATTAGAGACATAGATCCTGCCTGGAGAGGCCTGCTCAGCTCTGAAACAAGTACCGTTTTATCTCAAGCTGCCCTTTTCTACTCCAAACATGAGACAGAGAAGTCTTATCAAGCACATTTAATCACTGCTCTTCTTCCTCATCTCTCATTACAAGCCCAATGTAAGCCGTGTCCTTGGCAGACTCGAACAAATGGGAATCGAAATTCAAGCCATGTCACAACACATCCTGGAGTTCATTCGTCCTCACATTGAATCACTCAGTAAACCTTCAGCAAGCTCCTTCTGCCAACCAGGGATGGTGCCACGCTGCAGCAACACACGGTGGCCCCTGCCCACCCTCCGGAGGCTGAGGGTCTGATGGAAAACAGCTTGCTGCGTCTATAGTTGTCTGTGTGTATGGCCATGAGCTAAGCCAGAGAAATGAACAGAATGCTGTGGGAAAACAGAGGACGGAGGGAGAGACTAATTCTGTCTAGAAGGACCAGGGAGGACTTCACGGAGGAACTGAAGTGTTAGATGGGTCTTAAAGAATTAGAAGAAAGAGAGAGATGTTCCAGGTAAAGGGAACAGCATGTGCAAGTGCAAAGAGGTAGAAAAGGGCACTGTGAATTCAGGACACGGTGAGTGTCTAGACTAGCAGGTGCTTGCTCACGCAGCTCCGGGTAGTCACCACCATCTAGCCAAGGTGGCACATGGCACATGAAATGAAGCATGTTTGCCGTTCTTGCCCCAGGGAATAAAGCCTAACATTGGCATTAGTCCAAACCCAGCAACATCAACTAGAAAAGCTTAATGTAAATGTTCCTGAGAAATAGTATTCAAAATAAATACAAGGAGTTGGGGGGGGATCAAGTTCACGGCCTTGAGAAAGTACTATTTTTTTAAAAAGGGGGTGGGGCTCGTGCCTTAGGATTAATTTTCCTGCCACGCAGCAGAATCATACAGTAATCATCATCAACCTGTCACTCTCTCCACCGTACACTTGAAAATTATAAGTGATTTTCAAGGCTTTGCTGCCACAGGTTTTGCTTTCCAATTTCTGCTTTCACCTGCAGAAAGAGAAGGGGGTGACGGAGTCTGATATAAACAAGAAATCATCTAGTTGGGGTCCATAAAGGGATGGAACAGCCATATTCCTGGTCTGGCTCAACAAGGTGGTTGTGGAAAAGGTGAGAATCAACCTAACCTTGTTCCCCCGTCACCCCTTCACCCCTGACCCCATCAAGAATTCCGGAACAACAGCAGGGCTCAAGTTCCGTGGAAGAGCTGGGCTTGGCGCCCCAGCAGCCAGTTTGCTTCCCCATGGCCTTTGGCAAGCAAATGGTACAAACAAATATCACGTTGGTCTTTTGATCCTCCCTTCTCTGTACTTGACCTCTGCCCAGGGCCTGCATTTCCCTCTCACATCTCCCAGCCCCACCCCAAAAAGCAGAAGGAAAGCAATACCATCCCCTGAGGTCCCCCACTACCAAATCCCCAGCTTTAGAACAGCCTGCAAGGACAGCCTGCAAGGTGCTGTGAAAAGTGTCCCACCCCATCCCTTCCCTGGCAGGGCACCGCAAACAACTACCTATTTGCTTCCTCTTGGCCTCAGTATGCAAAGCCCCACACAGCTATGACTGAGCCCTAGTAGGCTGAGAGCCAGGATGGCGTTAGGAACCCAGCTCCCCACACCTAGACCAGCCAGCGTCTGTGAGACCTGAAGTTCCCTGGCCCACAGATGAAACCACAGCAGGCAGGGCCCTGCGGTACAGTAGAAGCCTCACTTGGTATGGACATTAGAGCTGGAAGACACCCAGGGGAGGGGGGGTCCTTCTAGACCAGGGCAGGGTCCCCAGCCAACTCGGGGCTGAGTCCTTAACCCTGGCCTCAGTTTCCTCCTCTAAAATGGGGGATTATTGGGGGGATTAAAGACCATGTACAGTAGAAGCCACCTCACAGGGTACCTGGCCCACAGCAGGGGCTCAGCATGCACTGGCTGTCATCTGGGCCTCAGTTCACCATCTCCAGGGAGTATCCAGGTGAAAGGAGCTGGCCATCCAGCTGGACAGTCTTCCTAGCCCGTGAGGATGGCAAGAGGCCTGCAGCCTTTGCTCGTTCCTACCACGTGGTGGGGAGGGTGCTGTGTGCACTAGAAACAGTGAGGTGGGGCTGCCGTCAGCCCTTCAGCCCGTGGCCACCCCACAGGCCCATGAAACGGCAGGGAGTTCCTGTAGGGCTGGGACTGGAAGGTGCTGAGCCAGCCTTTGCCTTCAAGAGACATACTCACTGCCCAGCACCCCCCTCCTGGGCCACCCAAATTCCTCATAGGGTTTGTTTTCCTCTTATGTGACCAGGATGGCCCCAGAGTTGGCCACCCACTCAGGGAGTTCCCATAACATCTGCCTGATACTCACACTCCAGTCACAGGTGACCCAGGCTGGAGAGGGACACTCTTGGGGAATGACATAAAAGCAGGAGAATTACGTGTCTGATAACGCTCCCTACCCACCCCCCGCCCCCCCTTCCAGCTTTCCAGCTTCTGCCCAGACTCATGACA
>NW_007726585.1:54517-56501 GCF_000696425.1 Galeopterus variegatus
GGTACGGGCGCGACACTGAGGGTTGCGATCCGTTGCCGGCCACGAAAAAAGACAAAAAGGACAAAAAATAAAAAATAAAAAATAAAAAATAAAAAACCACAGACCCACAAGGCCAGCCATTGCCCAGATGACACCAGGCTAGACTCTAGCCCGCGGCAGCCTCCTCTCTTCATCACCTGTCACTGCTCAAAGGACAAAGGATGCCTCCCGGCAGATCCAGAACATGACAGAGACAACCAAAGCAGGCACATCTGTGCTATGAATATTTAAAGACTCTGTGGTTCCCACCCAGCTCCTTGGCAGTGTGCTGAAAGGTACAACAGATGGAGACCCTCCGGCGAGGGGAGGGGGAAGATTGGGCAAGATATGGAGCGTGATGGGAAATCGGCAGCAGGATATAGTATTGTCACTAATACTGATAGTGACCACTTAGTGAACACTTACTTCAGGCCAGCCCTGAACTCAGTTAGCATTCATTATCCCATTCTACCCAATCTGTAATGGGATATCACCCGTTTTACAGCTGAGGAAACTGAGGTTCAGAGAACATAGGTGACTGTGCAAGTATTCAGCCAGTAAATGGAAAAAGCCAACACACACTGCTATAGGTTAAATGTGGCCCCCAAAAGTGTGTGTGTGTTGAAAATTCGATCCCCATTGTAATAGTGTTAAGAGGGTGGGAAATCTGATTATGGTATTTGAAAGGTGGGGCCTTTGAGAGGTGATTAGATCGTGAGGTCTCCGTCATGAATAGACTAATACATTCATGGAGTAATGAGTTAATGGTTTAGTGGGTTATCATGGATTCAGAGTGGTGGCCTTATAAGAAGAGCACAGGAAAGACCTCATGACATCCTCGCCATGTGACACCCTGTGTTGTCATAGAGTCACCACCAAGAAGAAGGCCCTCACCAGATGAGCCCCTGGACTGTGGACTCCCCAGCCTCACAAACTGTAAGAAATAAATTTCATTTTCTTTACACATTACCCAGTTTGAGGTATTCTGTTATAAGCAACAGAAAATGGACTAACACACACACCAATGTTTGTCTGAACCCCTGACCCATCACATCGGTCACTACACCCCTCTGGTTGTGGACACAATCAATGCTCTGCCACTTCCTGGCTCTGTGGGGCCCTGGGCCACCTTTCCTCCCCTATCTGTTTTGTCAGTAGTAGGATAAGGGTGATGCCTTCTGCCCACCCCACCTCCGAGAACTGCGTAGGCATCAGGAGAGATCCAGGTTGGAAAGTGTTTGTAAACTGCAAGCAGCTGCAGCCACTGAGCCTCACCTGGCATTTGTGCTGAATTGGAGCGAGTTCTTGGAATGAAGAACGCTACCCTCTGCCCTGTTCAGTGCTCTGCAAGGCACGGGATCCTCCTCTTCTCCCTGGAAACACTTTCTGATATAAATGAGGTCAGGGTCGAGTCCCAGCCACTCCAACTTCAGGCGCCTTGAACCCTGAGCTTGACGTTTCTTCATTCGCGTCTCCCCCACGTGACACAGAGCAATCACATGTCTAAACCGTGAAGCTGGGTGACACAGGGCCCCAATGTGGGGAAACGTCATGATTTTTCCCATGTGAGCAAGTGATACAAAATATGAAAATAGAAATGGACAAAGAGACTCCACCCCACCACTGATTGGCTGCACTGAGCTAAAACGGAGAATGGGGGGTTAAGACCCGGCAAGATCAACAATGAATTGGCTTGTGGGGAGGAAAAGAGCTGGTATTTCTTGAGTTTAAGAAACTAAAAATAGTATGAGGCTTTCCAAGATGCTGTAGTGGTACTTCAGGATGTGACTATGAAGCTTTTATTGCCACAGCTACTAGCACACTCGGAGCTATTTGTGGTCACTGGCTGCTCAGCCAGCTCTGGGAACAAGGAGCAACGAGTGGCCACTTGTCCCCAAAACCAAGCCTTTGCTCCTACAGTGCTCTTCCCTGGTGCCCTCTCTTTGCCCCATACTGAGTTGAGTTT
>NW_007726585.1:57001-64448 GCF_000696425.1 Galeopterus variegatus
AGAAACTAAAAATAGTATGAGGCTTTCCAAGATGCTGTAGTGGTACTTCAGGATGTGACTATGAAGCTTTTATTGCCACAGCTACTAGCACACTCGGAGCTATTTGTGGTCACTGGCTGCTCAGCCAGCTCTGGGAACAAGGAGCAACGAGTGGCCACTTGTCCCCAAAACCAAGCCTTTGCTCCTACAGTGCTCTTCCCTGGTGCCCTCTCTTTGCCCCATACTGAGTTGAGTTTCCCCATGCCCTGAGTTCCAGCCATTTCTCCAAGTAGCATTTCTCAAACTTCTTCCCCAAAGTACCCCCAACAGCAGAGGAGAATTTGTAATGGGGGTAGGGGCCAGGTATGAAGGTGAGACTTGCCTGGTGATGCTACCACAATCATGAAATTTCCTCCAAATCCCACTTTTATCCTAAGAATTCATGAAAATATCTCAGTATACTCCCCCCAAAACTCCCCCATTGTTTGTTTTAATGCTTAAAAATCAGTTTGTTTCCCAATCCCATAGTTACATTGTCACACTAGAAAGGAAGATTGTGCCATGAAGAGACTTTTGGCTCAACACTGCCAGGGTGGGGTCTCCCACAGTGACAAAGCGAAAGCCTTTGCTGAGGACCTCTGCCTCAGGAACCCTACACCCATTGTGTCATTCACTCATCCCTCAATTCATTCGTTTATTCATTCAATATGTATTTGCCTAGCTTCTTCTAAATGCCTAGAATCAGGAATGCAGCAGGAAGGAGCCCAGCCCTCCAGGAACTCAGTCTCATGGAGGAAACACACAAACAACTGGGTGTCACATGGCTCTGTCACGGTGTTCCAACAGGAACTAACCACAGCGACTTTGGGAGCAGGGAGGTGGAGATCCG
Source organism: Galeopterus variegatus (assembly GCF_000696425.1). NCBI lineage: Eukaryota > Metazoa > Chordata > Mammalia > Dermoptera > Cynocephalidae > Galeopterus > Galeopterus variegatus. The sequence goes on from NW_007726585.1 coordinate 57,870, forward strand.
GAAAGCCTTTCTTCCTGGGAAGACACAGGCCAGCTGCAACCCAGCCTCACAGGGAAGAGTCATGGGCCCTTGGGCAAGCCTGTTAACTGCTCAGTTTCCTCATCTGTAAAATGGGTGTGATAGACATATGTTTTTCACAGGGATTAAATGAGGTTTAGTGAAAGCAGTGCACAGTGCTTAAAGCTATGCTTGCTTCACACTGTGTTCAATAAATGCTACATATTAAGCTGAGACCTGAAGAATGGACAGAATTGGGACATGGGGATGAAGGGAGAAAAGGAAAGGAGAGGAGAAGAGTATGTTCTAAATACAGGGAAGAACATGTTTGAGAACAAATATTCAATAAATATTTCTTAAGCAAATAAATTCTTTAAGGAAAGTCAGAGCAATGCAATCTTGATAAGCCACAGCGGTTATCTACTGTTCCCTTGTACATACGTGCAGGTGGCACAGAGTGACGCCCGAGCACGGCAGCCACAGGCAAGCCTGCTGCACTTCTAACCAGAATATCGAATCCCTAAGGGATCACACAGCCCTGGGCCAGGGGGGCTGCAGAGTGTCATTCTTTGATCCCCCAGGCGTGACCAGGTCACCCCCGCCTCCCTCTTTCTGCTATTTCACAACCACTTCCATCCTGGGGAAAGATCTTGGCCAAGATCGATGGGGAGATCTAGGTGTCCCGCCTCATGGGACAACCTGGGAAATGCAGGCTGGGCACAGAGAACCTTAGGTTTGCATTGTGTCCTAGCTCTGCCAGCTGGCAGCTCTGTGCCCTCAGGTGAGTCACCTAGATGCCAGTCCAGAGAGGACACTGGGTTCCCATGAGGAGTGGGCTTTGGGGGTTCTGATGAGGCGGGACGGCCAACCACCCTGGATCTCACCTGACTGAGAGGTTTGCTGGGATTTGGGACTTTCAGCACCAAAACCAGGGAAGTCCAAGGTAAACAGAGGTGAGTTGGTCACCCTACACAGTGGCCCCTGGGAAACCATGCTCATTCCCAGCCTTGTGTCTCCTCTCCTCATCTCGTGCCCTCCACCTCCCCAGACCTGAGTCACAGTCAGCACAGAACAGCATCAGAGTCCTTCAGCTTCTCAGCTGATTCATGGGATCCGCATGTGTGCCCGAGAAGAAGGGACGAAGCAGAAGAGCCTGACATTTCCACACTGGAAGTTGGCATCAATCAGCTGGTCAAGGGGGGAGGGCTGGGCCTGAGACTCTCAGGGACTCCACGTGGGGCCAAAACCAGGCTAGCCAGGGGGTTCACGGGGCTGGGGCCAGGGGAGGCTAGTCTACTCTGCTCTCCAAGAGGCCAGGGTGGTGGAGTTTAGGGCCCCTGGTGGCGCTGAGCCCATCACTCCTCCCCACAAGAGCTGATCGGGCTTATCAACCTGATGCTGACCCGCTAGGCAGAGAGCGAGCGAGAGGCTGCAGCGGGTGCCCTCAGCAGGGCCCCAACCCCACCCACGCTGGGAAATCCGGGAGAGTCCCCTCGGGCGTCTTTTCAGGTCCCCATGACACGCCCACCTTAGAGATGGCAGCAGGCTCCCCGCCCTCCCATTGGAGAGACATGTCATGTTTTCAATTACCAGTCCCCACTTGCGTCCTGGCTGGAGCCTGAGTGCCAGGCCATATTAGGTCACGCTGAGCCAGGCCTGTTGTTCTTTCTCACTAACTGCATCCGTCGTATTTTTAGGGGCAGCCAAGACTGAGACAATGCCAGAGGGCTAGTTTTCCTCCTGAGTCGTCAAACACCACCTCAATGAGAATATCACACTTGAAGGTCAAGGGCCCCCATAGTTCCTGCCAGTCTGGAAAGGAACCAGCTCTGAGACCAGGGACAAGCGACTGGATACATCTGAGGCAATGAGGGACCTGGTCCTTTGCCTGTTTTTCCACCCACTGCAGTCATTTACACCCACCACCCAAAAGCCCTGCTGAGTTCCTAGTTTCTCGTGGCCCAGCACAAAAGGACAAAGATCCAAACTGCCTTCCTGGGAGCAGCCTTTCCTGTCCCTTCCTATCCCTCTGCAGACCCACAGCACAAGCCCTCAGTGTGGGGCTCTCCTGCTCTATCGTCCGCCATATCCATCACCACTATGGCAAGGGACATCACAGTTTGCAAAGTGCTGCCTCAACCGTGGCCTCATTAGATTTGGTGGGGGGTGGAGAGGTAGGATGCCCATTTTAAAGATGAGAAAGTTGAGACAGTGAAAGGGAAGATGATGTGTTTGAATCATAAATATAGTAAGTGGGAGGATCGGAGACCCTCCACACAGCCCCGGGGGCTTGGTTCAAGGGCCAGGCCCACTGTCTGTAGGAGCCTACGCACTTAGTAACCAAGGAGGAGCTGCTGTGCATTTCTCCACGTGCACTCCTGGAAGCGAAGAGTCCTGGAAGGGCCTCGGCCTCTGTACTTCATTCCCCCCAGCCTCCTCGTGCCCAGGACAGGCAGTATCTGCAGGGCTGGGGGCTGGGGCAGTGGAGAGAGAGGTGCTTTCTGTACTTTCCACTTGTTCTCTGCTCCCTATTTCTGTCCAGCCTTGACTAAATCTCTCTCGTTCTCATATACACAGGCATGCACACACACACACACGGACATATCTGGAATCCAGCACGCAAGAGACCCCCAGACCATCTCAGGTGGGGGGCAAGGGGGCAGGGCTACTCCTCTGGGGAGCGTTTAAGTGTCTTCCCTGGTCAACAACAGAGCACAAGGCCAACATGCTGAGGAGTGGCTCCCAGGGAGGGGGCAGCAGGCAAGCTGAGGAGGTGGTTTTAGGGATCAAGGCCCATGTCAATGTAGCTGCTTTGGGAACAGGTCTGGGTCCCCAAGATTCCTGCATGCATGAGATTCCAAGGGGCGGGCTGCAGATAGTGGAGGGCCAGGGACCACCTCCAGATGCCCTCCATGCTCTCCACCCAAGAAAGGCAAGGGCAAGTCCTTTGCCCACAGCTCTTAGGCCACTAGCCCCTCCATGTCATTCACACGCTGTAGGTCAAGACACAAACTGCCCACCAGGGCTGGCCCAGGGGAAGGACCCCAGACCAGCAGGGTGACTCAGCTTGTTTCAGTGCTGTGGTCACTTCTGCTTCCAGTCCCCAGCTCCACCTCAAGCCATGAACCCAGGATCATCCTACTGAAGGCTCAGCATAGTTAATGGGGCATGTAAACACTACCTGGACAAAGAAGCAGGGGTCTCACCTTCTTCTTTCACTGGCCACTTTCCCATGCTCCTGGCCTCCCCTTCTGTACCTAACTTCTGCCCTCAGACTCTTCCCTCGCACCCAGTGGTCACCCCTATCCCCACAACAGTAGAGGCCCTGGGGTCAGCAAGGCCATACCAAGCACCCTCAGCATGCTGGACCCTAGGTGAGGAGCGGGAAAGGTTGGTTCATAGAGAAAGCAGTCTTGACCAGTCCAGAGGTTTCAGGCTAGAAGGGAAGAAAGGCTTATGACCCAAAATAAATAAATACATAAATACATAAATAAATAAGTAAAATGGCAACACAAGGATCAAGAATATATCCCTCCATGTGGTGTAATTAAGCAACCCAGAAAGATTGTAAATGGGAAACGAACATGGAGGAATTTGGGGAGTCAGTGACACACCTCAGCTGACATTGGAACAACAAGAGAAATGTGGTCCCCAGACATTCCTCTCTTCCTTGAATCCAACAACTTAATAAGGAACACAGGTCTGCAGACCCTAGGGTTTATAATCTTGACCACAATGCTCCTTCATTTTTCACTGGACTTAAGTAAATACATAGCTGATTTACAGAGATTATTGGTACTTATATGTCCCCTGCCCAATCGCCATTGCAGTTTTGAAAGCCGAACTTCTATAGGAATGTGAAAAGAGGCAGAATATAAGTGTGGAAAGCTGGCAGCCCAAATGAACCACGCTCTCAGCTTATCTGGTTTCACTTTGTCAACTGGATCAAAGGATATCCCCAAAACTCAACACATAAAAATACATACACATTTCAACAAACTCTAAACCCATTCCTGGAAGGTTTAGCCATAAAATAAATCAGTGGGTGACAACAGCTCCTTTTCAGGGACAGCTCAGGTTTGGGCCATGCCTCCGATGATTTGCAGAGTCAGGAAACAATCATGAGAACAACTGTTCTCTCCTCTTTAGAAACATGCAATGGTTGAGCTGGACCCCGGGACTGGACGCCCAGGTGACCAGTGGTCTTTTATCTCCTACTCAACAGCATAAAAGAATTCCAGGAATTGATGGATGACTGAAAGTTCCTCCCAACTCATCCAAGGAGTTTTACCAAGCAACATTATACAGTCAATCTGTTGGCTTCCATAGAACGGCATGTGGGTTATGGGTTTCTAGCCTTGGCCTGATGGACTCCAGATAAGTTCAAACTGTTTAAGGCAGTGTTAATACAGTTTGTGTTAGAGAGTTAATCATAACACAATAACCAAGTGGCATCCGATTAAAGATGCAAAACAACTAAACTCATTTCAAAGTCACGCAATCTTTGAGAATATTGATGAGGCAACTTTGACCCAAAGGTCAAGGAGCTTTATCTGTCAAGATTTTCTTGGTTGCAAGTGACAGAAAACCCAACTCAGATTCACTTAAGTGAAAGAAAGGGAATTTATTGGCTTATAAAATTTTTTTTAAAAAAAGTCTAGAGGTGGTCTCACATCACACACATCTAGATTAAGGGCTCAATTGATGTCATTGAGACTCCATTTCTTTCCCTCTTTCAGAGCTGTGCCATCTACCATGGTGTCCCAGGTGATGGACAGACACAGCACATCCAGTGAGAAATAACACCTGTCTCTCTCCCAGCGACTCCAGTGAAAGTCTTCTGGCATCTCTCTGGCTCAGACCGAGAGGGATAGAACTATGATCCAATCACTGTGGTCAGGATTAAGGACACACTGGCAGACTACAAGCCTGGGCTTAGCTAATAGGGCCAACTTGGAGCCCACCCAAGCACATGGACTGAGAATGCTTAGCAGGAAGTGTCCAAACAGAGGTGGGGTGGGTTACCAGCAGGAAAGAGAATGGGGGCTGGGGTGGCAACCACAGATGTTCACCCAGGGCCTGTAACAAATGAGTCACTTTTCACTCATGGTCTCCATCACACACATGATCTTGATGAGCTGTTGATAGAAACCATCTATCTCCCTACCATCACCTCTGTTCTCTCTGCCCCAGGGAGGGAGCACAAATCTGGGGACATGCAGAAGGTAAAACGAAGTGTCCAACCCTGTGAAGAGCCTGGAGTTGGAACCTTGAGAAGAGCGTCATATGTCTACTGCCTCCCTCCATTTTGCTCCCATGCTCCTGCCCCAGCCATGAGAACTGTCCAGGTCTCATCTGCAAAACTGGGACCAGCAGAGTATGAGTAATCCCTGCCCCCCAATAGAAGGGTCTAGGGACTGAGTCAGAAGAGATATGCATAAGACGCTGTCCATCGTGTTTCTGAGACAGAGAGAGAGATATCAACATCACTGAGCAAGTACCTTCAGCAGCATCATCATCATCATCATCATCATCATTATCAACATTATTAAGAGGAGACAAGACCCAGAAGACAGCAGCATGTGCCAAATCCAAAGTGAAACAATTAAAAAATGGGAGAGCAAGTGATCACATTGGTCACCAGGACAACCATGAGTGTGGCGAGTGACTGAGGACCAAACCTATGAGCAGCGAGTACACACCAGAGCTGCTTGCAGGTGCTAAGGAGGCCCAGACCCTGCCAGATCTAGGCCACATAACAGAGAAACCAGAAGAAGTGGCTATTTACACAGGTCCAAAGTGACCCTGACTCTGAGGCTCTCCTTTAGCAGGCTCTGTGGAGGGTGGCATACAGGAGTTGACTCACCCAGAGAATAAAATAGAGGATGATATCTGTCACTGCACACACAAAGAGTTACCAGGAATGTGACTGTGGAGCACTGAGCCATATGAGCTCATTAGTCTGACCCCTTTCTGGTCCTTCCTTATTGAGTCAGGGCCAGCCTTAATGAGCTGAGATCACCTTTTGTCTATGGCCTAAAAGTTGGGACAGGAACATGTGTCCCCCAATTCAGCTGCCACACACATGTGATATATATTATATGTATATATGCATGATACACTGTACATATGTGTGTACATATATGTTTGTGTGCTGTGAATTGATTGAATTGTGTCCCCAAAAGCTCATGTATTAGGAGCTTAATCCTCACTGTAACTATTGAGGGTGGGAAATCTTATTATGGTAATTGAAAAGCGGGGCCTTGAAGAGGTGATTAGATTGTAGGACCATGCCTTAGTGAACAGATTAATAATGGTGGTCAGGGGCATGGGTCTGAGGGTTTTAAAAGGAGAGCATGTGAGTCTCTCTCTCTCTCTCTCTCTCTCTCTGCTCTGCCATTTTCTGCCATGTGAGACCCCTGCGTTGCTGTAAAGCCATCGCCAAGAAGACCCTCAACAAACGTGTTCCCTGGACTTTGGACTTTCCAGCCTCCAAAACTGTAAACAATAAATGTTGTTTCCTCATAAATTACCCAGTTCCAGGTATTTTGTTATAAGTAACAGAAATGGATTAATACAGTG
>NW_007726585.1:65204-78054 GCF_000696425.1 Galeopterus variegatus
CACACACATGCACACACATCCATTCCTCTATGTCCTCAAGATCCTTCCCAAAGCTTTTCTCTCTGAGGATTCCTCCGTGACCATCCAGCCTGTGCTCACCTCAGGCTCCTCTGGAATTCAACAGGTTTTAGGAATGTCCACACACATCTTTGCACATCCTGTCTCCGTTCTCTAGTTTGAAGCACAAAAGCACATCAGAACCACAGCTCTTGGGAGACAGATCAAAAGACCTGCAGATCTCATCAGGTTCAACCTGAGCCCTTTTACCAAATCAACCTCTGATAAATACCTTTAGGAGGAGGGGCATTGCCAGCCGGGAGACAGGCTCTTCCCTGATGGACAGCATTCCCTCTGTTCTTAAGAACATAAGCTCCTACATTCCCTTTCCTGCAGATGTCATCTTCTGTGAAGTGAGAGATTTCTTCCCCCTGACAAAGTCCCTTCCTCTTGGTTAGTGCACACACGTGCATGGGGCAGAGTCACGTAGTGTGTGTGTGTACCTGTTTTAGGCTTTTCTTGTCACACATGGCATTGTGTACCAGCCTTGGCAGTCACCATTCCATGTGTTAACATGGGTCTCGATGGTCACGTCTACTGACTTAGGTGTATTTCATCACATTAAGCATCATTCACTCATTCAACCAACAAATGTTTATCGGATGCCTGCTACGGGCCATAGGTGCCTGAGATTCAGCAGGAAACAAAGTCGCTCCCTCTTGGAATTTACACCCTCACATGATAAACATGCAGCCACGACACTGTGGGAAAAGCTGTGGACTGTGATTCTGAAGGAGTGGTAGAGAGAGACTGAACTCTGAGTGCCCTTGGCAAATCACGTGGGCACCCATAAAGCCAGAATGATCATATACACTCACCTATGGAACTGGTGAAGTCTGCAAGAGAAGTCACACGATCGGGGCCTTGTGAACAAACCCTGTGCATATCTGGCGGTATTAGAATAGGCCCAGTCCCCATGAGTGCACATTTAGACTGTTTTCAATGTTTTGATAGTATAAACAGCATTATTGTGGGCATCTTTGAACAAATCCCCNCCATAGGTGCCTGAGATTCAGCAGGAAACAAAGTCGCTCCCTCTTGGAATTTACACCCTCACATGATAAACATGCAGCCACGACACTGTGGGAAAAGCTGTGAACTGTGATTCTGAAGGAGTGGTAGAGAGAGACTGAACTCTGAGTGCCCTTGGGCAAATCACGTGGGCACCTATAAAGCCAGAATGATCATATACACTCACCTATGGAACTGGTGAAGTCTGCAAGAGAAGTCACACGATCGGGGCCTTGTGAACAAACCCTGTGCATATCTGGCGGTATTAGAATAGGCCCAGTCCCCATGAGTGCACATTTAGACTGTTTTCAATGTTTTGATAGTATAAACAGCATTATTGTGGGCATCTTTGAACAAATCCCCCTTTTTCTCTTTTAATATTATTTCTTTAGTGTATGTTTCCCAAGAACATGACAGTGGAGACAATGTGTAAGTAATGTTACACCTTTTCTTAAATATTGCCAGATTTCTTTCCGGAAGACTGGGCCCAATTTACATATCATACCAGGTATGTATGAAAACGTGTTTCCAAGGATGGTATTCAAAATATTAGCAACCAGTATGGCACAGGCATGCAGCAATCAGAACAGACCTCAGCTGTGGGGATCCAGTACTGCCACAGCCTTCCTGGCATTGAATTTTATGCTTTCTCTTTTTTACTGTGATTTTATTATTTTATGTGATTTTATGATTTCTATCTTTTTTTTACTGTGAGATACCTCACAGTTGTTCTCAGACTCATTTCTTTCATTGCCAGCAAGTCATTCAATTAACCACATGAAGACGTATTTATTTCCTTGTGTGTCAATCATCAAAACTGATATCAAATTCGTCTCATTATTAAGCAGTCCATCTTAAATGTACAGGACAGGGAATTTTTCTCAGTTATATTTTCTACCTAATGTCTTTTCCAGTTGTGTTGATTTCCTTTTTGGTAGGGATTTTTTTTCAGTTGTGAACGTCTTTTTTTTTAATTTTTACAAATTGATCATGTCCATCTTCCCTCCTCAGAGCCTTCATTTCCTCAATAGACAAAAACATATCTTTCCGCTAAACTGGAGACACCGCAGTGTTTCTTTCTTGTTTTCAAAAAATGTTTCATTTTTGCTACAATAATTATGCATGATCATTATAGAAAAATGTTAAGACATACATATGAAAATTGAAAATTGAAAAAAAAAATGCCCACAAACTCCCCACCCAGATATAACCATTAACAGTTTTGTGTTTCCAGTTTTGATTGTTGTCTTTTCATCTCTGTGTGATCATACTCTTCCAGTTATAACCTGTCTTTATCTCTTAAATCTATATTATGAATATTTTTCCAAGTAGATTTGTTTTCTTCTAAACTAAGCAAAATATTCCAGTGTATGACTCTTATGGAGTTAATGACCTACTGTTGGTGAGAATTACTGTTTCTAATTTCCCACCTTTATCTGTAACACACGCAGGTCATTTCTGTAGCTGTTTGCTTTGTCTTCTCCATCACTAGACTGAAGACAGGGACTGGGTCTTTCAATTTTGTATCCTCAGCACTTAGCATGGTAGCAAATTCATAATAAGTGCCAAATAAAAAAATAAATAATAGCTAACAGTTATTAAATAGCTACTTTGACCCAGGAATTGTTCTAAATACTTGACCTGCATTTGAGCATATTTTCCTCTCTCTCTCTCTCTCTCTCTCTCTCTCTCTCTCTCTCTCACACACACACACACACACACGCACACATGCACGCACACGCATGCACAACGTTTTGTGGATGAGGAAATCACAGCATAGAGCAGTTAAGAGATTCACCCCAATTAGTTCCCTTCACTTCCTCCTATTTGCCTTGACCTCTCAATTTACACTGGGATGAGGATGCACTGGGCAGGGATCCCTGAGGCAGACCTGAAGTACAGTGCAGACTGTACCCCACAAAGTGCTGGAGGTTGGATGGGAGGGGGTGTTCAGATCCCAGCAGAGGAAGCCTGGGTGGTTTCCACCACCCCTTAGCAGCCCCACCCCCAGACCTAAGGTTCATGTGACCAAAGTCCTCCTCTGTGTTGCACACTGAGCTTTACTGCAAAGTCATTGCCTCTTCAATACCACCACAGTCCCACGAGGTAGGTGATATTTTACCCCTTTTTCAGATGAGCACCTGGATGCCATTGGAAACAATACTTGTCCAAGGTCACGTATACTGCCAGAAATGAAGTCAGGATGAGAACCCCAAAATCCATGCTCCTCTAACCCAGAGGCTGGAGTGCTTGGGTGAACTCATGAGTGAGGAGTGGCTTAAAGAGGAGAAATCTTTTCAATGAAATGCAGTGAAACATCTGTATTTCTCATGTTTTCCTTTGGTTTATGTCTGAAATCTCCTGATCAAAAGCCCCCCCACGTAGTGGGCACAATAGAGTTGCCAAAGACACCATGTGAGCAAGGAGAAAAAGTGGTGAGAAGACCCTCCCTCAGAGCCTTAGAGAATGGGAAGTGCCGGGGACAAGCCACGAGCAGCCCCTCTCAGCAGCTCCTCACTGGGTACCCCCATTGGGCACTTGCCACCCTAGGGATGGGGAGGGAAGTTGAAAGTGGTGAGAAGACCCTCCCTCAGAGCCTTAGAGAATGGGAAGTGCCGGGGACAAGCCACCAGCAGCCCCTCTCAGCAGCTCCTCACTGGGTACCCCCATTGGGCACTTGCCACCCTAGGGATGGGGAGGGAAGTTGACAGGGAAAGAGACCCAAGGTTTAAGCCCCAGTATAACTGATGCCAAACCCAGGTTCTTTCCACTATTAAAATTAAAAAGTGTTGTGGCGTAGCTTGGGTATGATTCAAAGTTTGGGTGTGATTTTGCAAGGCAGCGGAGGACAAGTGTATGTGGCAATTCACATGCAGGAGAACAGTGTGAGCAGAGAAAGGGAGACAAAACAAGAGTGTTGTGTTCAGGGGACAGGAAAGCCAGTCTGGGGTACAACAGGGCAACAAGGAGCATCAGATCTCAGTTTCCTGTATGTGGCAATTCACATGCAGGAGAACAGTGTGAGCAGAGAAAGGGAGACAAAACAAGAGAGTTGTGTTCAGGGGACAGGAAAGCCAGTCTGGGGTACAACAGGGCAACAAGGAGCATCAGATCTCAGTTTCCGGGCTGCTCTGCTAGAAACCATCATGGTCACTGTGGGTCTCATGGGGGCCTGGAGTCCACCAGTCCCACCCCCTCATTCTACCAAAGACACCAGATCTTTCATCAGGGTGGAAAGAGAGAAAGCTGAGACCTAAGAAGTCAAATCTCTGTCACAAATCACCCTAAAACACTGGTTCCAAAGGCATGATGCTGGCCCCACCCAAACTGGCCAGCCATGTCCAGCCCAGCTCAGCCCAGAGCAGTTTCATGAGCAAAAACAGCCTCCCAGCTCCCAAACTAGAGAGGAAATGGTTAGCACTACAGAACCTCTACCAGATGACAGTCACAGGTCTGCGCAACTCACCAAAGCACTAGCAACTTCTCCAAGTTACAAGTGGGGAAACTAAGGCTCATCCATCTGTTCCAGGTAAAATCCAGAGCTATGTGATGGGAACCAGGATTTTAATTTGGGTCTTTCTGATTCCAAAGTCTTAGCTTTAAAGTGCCCTTCTCAGGAATACCAGCCATTTCCCCCAAGACCTGGACACATTCTCTGGGGAATCCTGGAAGAGAGAGTGCCAAGTCAAACAAGCAAGTGTTCAAAGTGAAACAAGCAAACAAGCTAGTGTGGAGACTCATAGGAAATGGCCTGGCCAAGAGCAGTGAGTTCACCACTGAGAGATCCTCGTGGCAGGCAAAGCTGATGCACTGCGTCAAGTCACGGATTCCCTAAAATCCTTAACAGACAACTTTTATCCTTCAGGGGCCTGGACAAGCCTGGTACAGGAGTCAGCAGGGCAAGTCGCAGCTTTGGTGCTTATCAGATCTCATCCCAAGCAGGACCCACGGGGAGAGTGGGTCCTTGCAGACTCTCGTTTTTCCCTACTTGTCCATTGGTCTTTGGGCAGCTCCATAGAACACACCACATGCTCGGGCTCCATGGTCTCCTAATCCTCCCTGGCCTGTTGTGTAGATAAGGCAATTGAGGTTTGGAAATGGGAAGTGAGTCAGACCAGCTCCCATGGCCTCTTAGGTCTAAATATCACAAAGGCCGACTGAGTTAACTCTCCAGTGAATGTTTGCATGTAACCACAAACAGAAAGCTTTGAGCCCAAGAAACACTCTCTGAAGATGGAAATTCACAGAGGGAGGGGGCAGTGGCGTAAGGCCTTTTGCAAAGAGAGGCAGCTCTGAAATCCCATTATATGGCTCTGCACACACTGGCACTGCCATTGGATGACCCTGGGGGAAGGAAGAGCCCTGGGCTCCCCGAGTGTCATGTCAGCACCCTTGTCAAGCCACTACCCTCTCTAGCCTGAGTTACTGCTCCCAACCCCTCTCCCCAACCAGTCTCCACCCAGTGGCCAGAATGATTGTTCCAAACAAAAAAGTTTGATCATGTTCCTCCCCTGCCTAAAATCTTCTAATGGCTCCCCATTGCTCACAAGATAAAATCCTTTACGTGTGACTGCAATCCGGCCCCATCCCCACTCCAGCCTCTCTGCTCTCACACCATCCTACCAAAGAGGACTTCGTTTGGTTGCTTGAACACGCAGTGCTCCCCCAACCCCCAGTCCCTTTGCTGGACCTATTCCAGCCCATCCCTCAGCTCTCCTCTGGTTGCACACTTCTCCAGGCATGCCCCCTGATGCCTTAACCCAAGCCAACTTACCCCACGGTGAGCCCCTGTCACCTGCCAGGCCACCCTTGTCACCAGCCCCACCACTCCCTGGTGCCCACTTAATATCTCCCCCATGAAAGAAAAAGCTCTGATTACCTTGTTCACCACTCTATCCCCAACACTGAGCACAAATACAGTGACATTAATGGTATTAGTTTGGAGACAGCCCCCAAAATAGTTGTTAAATTAATGATTGGATGAATGAAGAAAGAAATTGATAATTCATTCTTTAAATGTCTCAGTGCCTCCTCTAGAGCCAGGGCATAGAAACAATCCTTAAAGTGTGTCCAGGGAGTCTGCTGAGAAGAAGGCCAAGAAGTGCCCATAGATGCTGAGTGACAATCCCCTGGGTCTGTCCACCTCCCCTCGCCCAGGCCCCAGCTTCAGTGGCCATCACTGCTGGGCAGCTCAGTGTCTGCTTCTTGGCCTCCTACGTCAGCCAGAGCCACAGACATGGGATGGAGCCACCTAAGTCACCAGACGGCAGGGGAGATGGGGAAGACAGTGATGCATGTGTGCGTGCATTTGTGTGTGTGTGCATTTGCACACACGTACATGCAGGCTCACCACACTCATAACAACCCCAACACAGACCTTCCCTCTAAATAGTCAGGGGATGTAGGAGGGCCTGTGCTTTTCTTCTTCCACAGCCAAGTGACCCAAGTGGCCCCTGGACAAACTGCAGGAATCATGCAGCTGGTCTCCCTCCAGCTTGTCCCTGAAAGTGCTGTCACAATGCCTGTCTCAGGCTTTGGGTCCTAGGCTGGATATTCTCTATCTGCCCCTCTGGCTCTAGTCTTGCCTTTACCCCCTGCTCTGGCCCTGGAAATCTGGGCCCCATCAAGCCCTCTTCCTCTCGCTCTCTCTCAGGCCCCCTGAGCTCTGGCCATGAGCAGACACCAGCAGATCAGGGGCAGTAGTGAGAGTAATGACAGTGTGGTACCCTGGGCTGCCTCCCTGCCCAGACAGAACTTGCAGATGGTTGCAGGGGCCTTCTACCTGCAGTGCCTGCCAGGCGTCCCCCGACAGCCATCGTTAGTTCTGATGCTTTGGGTAGCAGCTCTCTCCCCTCAGTGAGGCCTATGGCTCTTAGAGCCAGCTGTCCTCAAGGGCAGCATACGAGTTGGCCCCTACCCAGTGTGCCTCACCTGTGGCAGGGACAGAAGGAGGGTGCGGATCCCGCATTTCACAGAATCTTAAATTGGATCAACAGAAAAGCCCCATGAGATCCCTCAACCCAGTATTAACCAACAAGTCTTCCAGCAAACATGATTCACTGAGATGCTTTGTAAAAAAATGAAATTTTACAGTCCAGGGAGTTTGAGAAATATAGCTCACCATATTGTCCTCTCTTGGAGAGCTGTAAACCATGATGGCATATTAAAGCCTCTGCGAGGTCCTGAAGAAAAGGTACCTGTTAAAGGACGTTTAGCCCAGCATCTCACCAGAGAGATGATAGATAGGTAATAGATGATAAATAGGTGATAGATGATATAGACAGATAGATAAATTTGTAGTTAAATTAACTCCATGGAACACACTTTCACATAACATTTATAAAACTTTCATTACATAATGAAGGAACAGGGGTTCAGAGAGGGATTTGCTCAAGGCCGCACAGCTAGTAAAAGGCAAAAATTAGAACCCAGGCTTCCTAATGCCCAGGTCTAGGCTCTTTCTAACAATCCCTGTACCCTTTTTTGTATTTAACTCTAAACCCAGGATTTCTGGTAACCAAAGAGATCAATGCTATTTCCAAAATAAACCCTAGTGTTTGTGACTGTGCTCAGTGGCTTCACCTGGTTTCCCTCTCAGGCACACCCTCTGCCAAGGAAGGTGCCTTTTCCTGCATCCCAGTCTCTCAGACCCACTGGGGCAGGGAGCATGGCAGGGCCCAGGGCAGAGGCCTAAGGGTAAGGCTGACATTGGGCCCTGGCTCTGGACAGAGAAGGGGCCCAGGTACACGGATCCTGCTCTGCACTTGAGTCAGGGAGATAGACTTCCTGGCAGGTGTCCCCAAATGGAGACAGGACCTTGCCGTGCCATCCCCAAGGATCAGGGACATGGGTGCCACTGCTTAGGCCTGGCACTGGTCCCACAGAGCTCAGCTGCTAGAACCAGAGCAACTTTCCCTCCCCCTCAGCCAAAGTCTAGCCATCCCAACTCCCACATCCTACTCCTGAGCTCCTAGCCCCGGCCACCTCTCCCCTCTGCACACTCAGAGTACAGATCGATGCCCATTACCCCTAGTGAGCACACAACATCCACTCCCTCTGCCATGCTGTCACTGCTGCACGGCTGTTTAATCCTTCACACAGGCACATCCTGTCTCCCCGTGCAGCTCTAAAGCTTCCAGAAGGCAGAGGCAGGCCCTAATCTCTGCTAACTCCCACAAGGACAATGGTGGGCTTTGCACAGGGCAGGTGGGAAAGGAAGAGAACTGTCTTGCGGTGCCTAGCATGGTGCTGGAAAAAGAGCAGGCACAGAGGGGTCCTCTGGGGCTCATTAGCAACCCAGTGCATTCAACAAAACAGAATTCATGTTGGGTATATATGGCATCTGACCGAGAGTCACGGGAGGAGAGGGCTCAAGGGACCCTGGGATGCCACACACCCAGCCAGCTTTTCAGCTCCCTCATCAGTATAATCTGGGAGTTGAAGATGGCTGAGAACAATTCTGGCTCTAAAACTCTGATTCAATTATAGGATCATTGAGAGGGAAAAGCCTACGCCATCATTCTCTCCTCCAGCTCTTCAGCATAGAAGAAATTGAACAAAGCCTTGGGGAGGAGAAGTGGATGCCGTGTGCCCACTGGGGGTAATGGGCTGTGAGTGTGCAGGACAGAGAGGTGGCCAGGGCTGGGAGCTCAGGGAGTAGGATGTGGGAGTTGGGGGTGCCTTGTGCCCACATTCAAATGAGGGCACTACCCTTTCCCCAGCCCAATTCACTCACAGGAGTGAATCTGGCAAGACATGGTTATGACCCCAAAGCCAACAGCTTTTGATACCCAAGTTACATAAAATAGGAGACGGAGCCACAAGGACAGATCCTCTTGGCCCACATAATCAGGAGCAGATAGTACAGACAGGAAGCTGTGGGGTTAGTCTCATCTCCTGCTCTCTAGGCTAAGATCCCTGTGGAAGCCATTTCTCCTCCTCAATTCCCTTCCCCATGCCCCACCTTTGCAGACTGTCACTTGAGCCCTTTGCAAAGAGCAAACAGCGATTCCTGCTGTGAACTCAGAAACCCAGCCTCCAAGCCTGAGCTCCAGCCCTCTCTCCCCCACATTCCTCAGGCTCCATCCATCTCTAAAGCTTCTCTGCTGCTGTTTGGGGAGCCAAACAGCGATTCCTGCTGTGAACTCAGAAACCCAGCCTCCAAGCCTGAGCTCCAGCCCTCTTTCCCCCACATTCCTCAGGCTCCATCCATCTCTAAAGCTTCTCTGCTGCTGTTTGGGGAGCGGAGTGACACCAAAGTCCCCTCCATGTGGCACCATTGCCCACACTTCCCCCTTTCCCAAGCAACGGGCCTCTGGGAGCAAAAGCAAGTCAAACACTTCTCCTGTGGACAGAGCAGAACAGAGCAGTCAACAGCAAGCAGCATTTGTATCTGCGCCTGTGCCCAGACACACACCCCGGGTCCTGGGGGCCTGCCAGGCTGGCCTATTGTCTGGCACTGTTTGCTTTTGGGGTGATGGGTGCCCTGGGGTGAGGAGGGAGAGGAGAGGCTGAGGGGGGAGCAGACCACAGTGCCAGACCAGGGAGCCAGCCTTGACGCCACAGGTAGGCGCCACAGGCAAGGAGGCTGGTTTGTGAAGCCCCTCAGCAGGGCCCTCTGGAGCCAAGTGTCTGCCCACCCTCCCGCCTACGGGCTCAGAGCACACAGATGATGAGGGAACTCCTTCCCGCCTCTAAAAAAACCCTCAGAACCACTGTCTTCCTTCTCCCGGCCCCTCAGGGTCTAGATCGTTTCTCAGGGCACCCTCCCATCCCGACACACACACACCCTCACACCTCCAAAGAAGTCAAGGGAGATGAGGACTCGCTGCCTGCTCTGCTCAGAGGGTACAGAGGACCTGCTTCCACGGGGGTCCGGAGCTGATCTTCACACGTCATAGTGGCTGGGCCTCAAAGTCTGGCCCTCCCATGACCACAACCTGTCACTCGTGTTGGCCACCCCTCAAACCATGCTCCTCAGTGAATGGCTCTTTGTCAGTGCTGCGTCTGACTGTACTCACAGAGCCACTGCACACCTGCTCAGCTGCTTCCTCACCGAGGAAGCCTGGGTCTGGACCCCTGTCCCCCAGAGCTGCTGCGGGATCCTGAGCAAGTCACTTTCTCTTGGACTTGCCTCCTCCTCTGGATTCCTGGATCTCTAAGGGCCCTTCCAGCTTCAAAGTTCCCTTGGCCAGAGACCATCCCAATCACTGGCTATACACGGTTCTATTTATTCGACACTTTGTGCATATACCACATGTTGTGTACGAGGGGTCTTCAAAAAGTTCATGGAAGGATTCACATTACCTTTTAATTCAATTTTCCATGAACTTTTTGAAGTACCCTCATAGTATCACACTTTAAGGTGTGATACACATTTTGGAGTATATTCCACACTTTGTGCATATACCACACATTGGGGTAGATATACAATTTTAGGTATAAACACACATTAGGGCATATAGACACTTTGGGGTATGTCCACACCTTGTGTATATCTACGTTTGGGGGATATATACCACATCTCTGTGATACACATTTTGGAGTATATTCCACACTTTGTGCATATACCACACATTGGGGTAGATACACAATTTTAGGTATAAACACACATTAGGGCATATAGACACTTTGGGGTACGTCCACACCTTGTGTATATCTACGTTTGGGGGATATATACCACATCTCGTGTAATCAGCACACTTTGTGTAGAGGCCTCGCTGCTGGGAACATTCTGAGAGGTGTTAATGCTGTAACTCTGGAAAGGCTCTGGGTTTAAGAGTTCTGACTCTGGAACCAGATAAAGCTGGATGCAGTGCATGTCTACCACTTGTTAACCTTGAGCAAATCACTTGCCCTCTGAGACTCAGTTTGACCAGTAAAATGGGGATAACAATAGAACTTACCTCACAGCATTCCTGGGAAGATTAGCAGCCATGTCTACAAGGGTCTTACTTCAGTGTCTAGCACATAAGAGACACTTAGTAAGAGGTAGTTTTGCTGTTGCTGACACAACAAAGTACGGTATTTTATAATGGACATGTATTTTTTATTTTAAAAAAATTCATAAAAGCAGATATTCCCAGAGTCTTAAAGCTTTTGAAAACTCAGATAACAGACAGGAGGACCACTTCATTCATATTTATTTCACATTTATCTGTAAACTTTTTTATTTTAAAAAATCCACTGTCATTAGCAACATGTGCTGACATTAATTTTTCTTTAGTGAAATAAGATCGCAGGACTTAAATTGTCTCTAAAATATGTAGAAACTCCGATGTAAACACAAGGTCTCCGCCCTCCTCCCCTGACTTTGGCAGTTCATCAGTGATATGATCTCAACTGGAAAAGCAGTGGGGTGGGGAAAAGGACAACACTTTGATACCTAAGAGCTCTTGGGGCGGGAACTGTACAGTGTGGCAGGCCCATTTGTTTTCTCAAATTGTTTACCTTGGGCAAATTGTGTCAGGCTTGCTTCTTCCACATAATTTGCAGTCCTCTGTCTCTAAAAACAGCAGCTAGAAGATTTCACCGTAGTCAGCGCTTTCAGGGAGGGAGGGGGCGCACATACATACAAGGTAGAAACATACATATTCCTCTTTAAGCAGTGCTCCCCCACCCCCCAGGGAGGCAGGGACACCGGAAAGAACGGTTTTAAAGTGACTTACTGGGGCGATCGGTGCATCAGAGGATAATGGCTTTATACACAGGGCTGCTGCAAGGCGGAAAGGCTCATTTACTTGTCTTGGTCCATCATTGTAATATTTACAATGGGAAAGGCAATTATGCTGTTAGGCACGGGGGGGTGGGGGGGAAATGGACAGAAATCTTTTCCCTGTTAGGAAATCTCAAAGTAGGTCCACTTGCAAGGGACCGTCCCCAGTTTCTGGTGAAAAGGACACAGAGGGACATAATAACACTAGAAAAGGGCTTGCACTGCGAAGGGGTTTGGTCTGAACCGGACGCTGCTTCTGCTTGGAGGGCATCTCTCAGACAGCCAGGATCCCAATATCTAAACCAAGGCCACCCGACGACGTTGGGGACCTCCAGGCGTACTATCAAAAATAGTGTATATTTACAACGGGGAGCGGGAAAGGCGGGCAAGGCTGCCCTGAGCTTTTTTTATTTTTTAAGAGAGTGGCTGAGGAAAAACAATTAGCAAGAGATGGGTAACCCCCACCCATTAACCCTTTGTGAGCCGTGCCCTCTGGAGTCCGCTGCTCGCTCTGAGGAGCTATGAGAAGTGGACCAGGAGAGGGTGAAAACACCTTTAGAAAACAATACTGATGAGGGGCGGACCACCCTGAAGAACGGCCCGTAACGACGATGCGGGCTGCATGATTTGCAGCCTCAGGAACAGCGCGTGCAGGCCCCGGGTTTCCGAGCGCCCGTCGGTGCCCGCTGCCTGCCGTCCGCCCGGGTCTGTGCGGGGCGCGGGCGGGGCGCTCACACGATGCGCTTCCTGTCCCCGCGGCAGAGGATCTTCTTGAAGGCGCGGCGGAAGTCGTGGTTGAAGATGGTGTAGATGACCGGGTTCAGCGAGCTGTTGCAGTAGCCGAACCAGAAGAAGAACTTGAAGAGCGTGCGCGGCACGGGGCAGCCGACGGCCGTGAGCGTGTAGGTGAAGAAGAAGGGGAACCAGCACACCACGAACACGCCGATGACCACGGCCAGCACGAAGGTGAAGCGCTTCTCGCGGTTCTGCCGCCCGCGCCAGCGCGACGCCTTGACGCCCCCGCCGCGCTCCTCCCCCGGCCCGGCCACCGGCACCCCGGGCCCCGTC
>NW_007726585.1:78949-79804 GCF_000696425.1 Galeopterus variegatus
ACGCGGGTGCGGCGCTTGGCGATCTGGTAGATGCGCACGTAGACCAGGATCATGATGAGACAGGGCGCGAAGAAGGAGCCGATGCACGACGAGATGACGTACCACTTCTGGTCGTTGATCTCGCACCGCGGCTCGGCCGGCTGCTGGCCGCCGCCCCCGCCCTTCTTCTCGATGGAGATGAGCGGCGGGAAGGAGATGACGGCCGAGATGACCCACACGGTTACGATAATGGCCTTGATGCGACGAGGCGTGCGCTTCAGGTTGTACTCGATGGCCTGCGTGATTGACCAGTAGCGGTCCAGGCTGATGGCGCACAGGTGCACGATGGACGACGTGCAGAAGAGCACGTCGAGCGCCAGGTAGATCTCGCACCATGCCTTGCCGAAGTACCAGTAGCCCATGACCTCGTTAGCCAGTGAGAAAGGGATGACAAGCGTGGCCACCAGGATGTCGGCCGAGGCCAGGGACACCAGGAAGAGGTTTTGGGGCGCCTTAAGCGCGCGGCTCGTGAACACGGCGATGATGACTAGCACGTTGCCGAACACCGTGAACAGCATGAGCAGGCCGGCCAGGCACACCAGCGTCAGCGTCACCTGCAGAGAGTAAGGGGTGGCCCGGGCGCCGCCCCCCGGCGCCTCGGTCCCGTTCCAGCTCGCGTTGCCCGCGTCCGGCTGCAGGGAGCCCATGGGCGCAAAGCTGCCCTCGGCCAGCGGCTGCTCCTGGCGGAACATGAACGCGGGCGCCCGCTCGCCTGGGCCTGCTGCCAGCTGCCTTCCGGCCCGGCGCCCGTGGGTCCTCCTCTTCCTCTGGCGCCCCGCTCGCCCCGCCGCGCCTCACATAGGGAGGGGAGCGCAG
>NW_007726585.1:80893-83050 GCF_000696425.1 Galeopterus variegatus
GTCTCTAGGCAGGAGGCAGAGAGAGTAGGCTCAGTTGGAAATGTGGCTACACTCCTTTTTGCAAAGCAACCAGGAGCCCCAAACCTCAATTATGAATGCTAAAAGAGAAAAAAATCAAAGCTCATGGCAGTCTGGTGTTCACCGTGCTGTTCACATAGGACTTAGTCTTGGGAGACCACCACTTCCTATCTCCACACCAGCTTCTAACACACTGCACTCATCTAATTTCACAAGCAAAACGGGGAATGAAAACAAAGTCTACAGTGCTTTCGTTTCTTGCAATTTCTTCTTCGAGCCTGTTTATGACACCTCATCACATTTTCTAAGTGCTTCCCAAACAGCCAGCTGGTTTCTTAATTCCTGGGTTTGGAGTCTTCTCCTAAAATGGAACAGGTCTTTCAAGGAGCTGGGGACCCTGAGGCTGGTACACAACAATTATTAATAGTAACAATAGCTGCCTTTTGTTAAGTACCTAATAGGCATCATGTCCAAGGCTATATACAGAGCTCCTTTATACATAATGCTCTTCCTCCTGTCATATGTTCCTTACCAACAGGGTTCTGCCTCCTTAGATTATCACACAGGATCAGTGTCTCAGAGCTTTGAAAAGCTATGTGAACATCATTAATTTTTGCAAGAAGATTTCATGCTGTGCTAGCTGAGTGAGACAGTGCTGAACAGAGAGATATCCACATAGACAATAATTCTTAACCAAACTCGTATATCAGCATAGCTTGAGGAGGTAAAATACGCTTACCAATGTCCTGCCAGGTAAAGTATGATTCATCGAGTCCAAGGTGGGATGCCGCATGTGTATTTTACCAATGCCCCTTGGGAGATACTGATGTGCACATGCTGCTGTAGGCTCACTGCCCAAAGTAATACATCTCAGTGGGTGGCAGGAGTGATGAGCTAGTGCCCTGGTAGGGGCAGGAGGGAGTGTCTAAATTACCTAAGGACTTCTATGAAACCAACCTGAGCTAGGGCCCCAGATTGAGAATCACTGCCCTGATTCTCCGGCCAGCAGGACTGCTAGGATGGTGTCATAGCCCTCTTGGGAAGGCTATGTAAATATAGAGGTTGGCTCTGATGGCCTGAGGAGGAGTCTCCTGTGGGTACACAAATGAGGGTCCATTATTTCTATCAATAATAAAAATAGATAGTATTTATTAGCACTGACCACATGCCAAGCACTTTCGCACCATATAGTATTTTATATAATTCTCAAAACAACCCTGTACTGTAGATATTATCTGCATTGATAGATGGAGGAAACAAGCCTCAGAGAGGTTAAGTAAACAGTCCAGCTAATAAGTAGCAGGGTCTGATCTGGACCCCGTGTTGCCTGATTGCAAGCCCAATGACCTTTCAAATTCCCTGAGACTCTTTGCCCTCTACCATACTGCAAGAGGTTCATCAGAAATGAACCCTCATTGACAAGTTGGCAAATTCTCCCACCATCCCTGTCCTCCCAGTCCATTGATGGCTACTAGAGCAGGGCAGTATGGGGCAAGACATATTTCTTCTGATGCTCAGTACTCTGTGTAGACCGAACATTTCCCAACAACCAACCTGACGGACAGCAAGCGCTACATGAACTAGTTAGGCAACCCTTGAATCGTTGGCCCCCCTTGGCAGAAGCAACTCTCTTTGTCATGTGTGCCTGGACATATTTTACTGTAGCACAGGTGAACATTTATTGCTCTAGCTTATATATTATTCATTTGTATGACGGTCTAGCAAGGGGAAAGGACTGTCCTATTTGTCTTTGTGTATTCTCAGAGCACACATAAACAGGCTTTCTAAAAATTGTACTTCTGGAACCTACCCCTTGGAGATTTGGATTCACTAGGACTAGGGTGGGACCTGGACACTGGCTTTTTAAATAAATACCTGAGTAATTCAATAAATACCAAAATAAGAGACGCACTATTGTAGATGCTGGATAAATGTTTGTGTAATGAGTGAATGAATGGATTCTACTTACAGAGAGGTAAGAGGCCCGGAAGTAGGTGGCCAAGATGGCCAGCATTTCATTCCAAAACCAGGATTTAGTTGAACTATCTTAATTAGTTTGGGGATATAGGTTTAAGATTCTCTCAATCTCTATTTTTTTCCTGAAAGGAACATGTAAGTATAGGGAGATATTCTATTTAT
>NW_007726585.1:83272-97931 GCF_000696425.1 Galeopterus variegatus
TGTATTCTCAGAGCACACATAAACAGGCTTTCTAAAAATTGTACTTCTGGAACCTACCCCTTGGAGATTTGGATTCACTAGGACTAGGGTGGGACCTGGACACTGGCTTTTTAAATAAATACCTGAGTAATTCAATAAATACCAAAATAAGAGACGCACTATTGTAGATGCTGGATAAATGTTTGTGTAATGAGTGAATGAATGGATTCTACTTACAGAGAGGTAAGAGGCCCGGAAGTAGGTGGCCAAGATGGCCAGCATTTCATTCCAAAACCAGGATTTAGTTGAACTATCTTAATTAGTTTGGGGATATAGGTTTAAGATTCTCTCAATCTCTATTTTTTTCCTGAAAGGAACATGTAAGTATAGGGAGATATTCTATTTATAACTATCAGCTAGGCAATTTAGCAATAAACAAAAGCTGATTAAGCTAAATAATGTGTTTGTCTTGGAATTGCATCTGAAATTAAAGTGTCAGACAACACCAAAATGT
This sequence comes from Galeopterus variegatus, assembly GCF_000696425.1. Lineage (NCBI taxonomy): Eukaryota > Metazoa > Chordata > Mammalia > Dermoptera > Cynocephalidae > Galeopterus > Galeopterus variegatus. The sequence continues at coordinate 83,766 of NW_007726585.1, forward strand.
GCCTTGGCTTCTCTGTCTTTCTTTGATGGTGACTTCATCTAATGGGAGTGGAGGTGCTGGATGGGAAGGGGTATTAATTGCCTCCTTTTTTTTTTTGAAGACTCGACTGTCTAAGAAAAAATGACATGCCCCATTAACCGGGACTCCTAGGCTGTGACAAAACCTTTACAAATAGAAGTTTGGCCACAGATGCACACAAACACAAGCCACACACACACACACACACGTAGACCATACTTAAACACACACTCTCACCTATCTGAACATGATGAGCAGGTGGAGAATACAATGTGCCATGTGCACAGCTGGAACCAAATGCTGCAGTAAACTACCAACATCTGTCAACTCACTGTACTGCTGACGAAGAGGAATGGGGCAGTCACCAGGGGGAAATCTATTGCTTCCTCTGAGCTGTTATTTAATTCCACCACCTTGTTGTACCTCTGCTGGAGCCCTTGGGAATCCCATTATTACTGAAGGTTAATGGAAGCCAAAAGAAAAGCTTCAACTCCAAGAGTGTTGTGAGAAGCTGCCTCATTCACCACCTTCCATTTTTCTCATCACTGACTGCCAGATCACTCCTGCTGTGCTCACAAAAACAAGTGAGAAGTCCTGACACCGCCTTCATATCTTTTTCTAAAGTGCTAGCCCATCCTGCCCCAACCTGGAAAATTAAACCAGCTGTTTTCTGTCTCTGCAAGGGCCTCGGGCCAAGTCCAAAAAGACAGCAATTGGTGCCAGGATTAACTTTACCTTGAGGATGCCAAGAAAAGCTGGGCTCCCGGCTGGCTCACCACTTCTGCCCACCCTGCAGGACACTTGTGTGTTTCCACTAAAAGGTGCCGCTTGACTGCTTGTGTGCACACACAAAGCTTAGTACTGCATTCTTCCAGGTCAGCCCTCACAGCGTGTGTGCGTGTACACACACACACGCACACTATTTAAAATGTGGTCTGGTTATCACTGCTCCTGGAAATAATCTCTTTTTTCCATTCTCCCTAGTTGAGGACAGCAAGCACAAACCCTTTCTTCCTAAGGGGACCTCTGACTGAGAGGTGTTGGTAGTCACTAGAGTGAAGTCATTAAGAATTGGGGCTTTGGAGTAAGATAAACCTCAATGCTGGTCCTGCTTCTGCCGTTTAATAACTGTATTTACTTAACTTCTCTGGACCTCAGTTTCCTCATATGAAAAATGGGGGAAACAATTTTACANGATGGTTTTTAACAGACACTGGAGTACCAACTTGAGCTGCTTGCTGTCTGCGCTTTTTAGATGAGCAGCAGGCAGTTTAAGGGTAAAGTCCAGGAGGGCAGGAAATGTCAGTAGGAGAGAGATTAGACCTAAAGAAAAGTTGTTTTATCTAAGGAACCACTGAACCAAAAGGCCTTCTGTAGTCACCTTAGCTGGAATTCCAAGGATTTAACAGCCCATCTCTCTGTGCAGCGAGGTGCAGGCTCAGGTCTGGCTGGGGGCTGAGGACTAAATTAAGGACCTTGAGCATGACCTCCAACTCCAGCTGATGTCTACAGCCCCCACCAGTGACACAGTTATTGATGCTGTTGCTCTTGATGTAGGTAGCCTCGAAGTCTGTACTTTGTGAAGTATTTCTTGGAGGTCTCATTTGACTTCAGTACCTCTATCTCCCAATCCTTGCCCCAATGGGACGATCTTCCCTTCCAGTGTTAGTCCTGAGAAGCCTTTCTGGAGAATCTAAAGAAAGCCAAGAAGGCAGAATTTTCTCCGTCTGTTGAGTCTATCATTTCTCTTCCACTCGAGTCTCTAGGCAGGAGGCAGAGAGAGTAGGCTCAGTTGGAAATGTGGCTACACTCCTTTTTGCAAAGCAACCAGGAGCCCCAAACCTCAATTATGAATGCTAACAGAGAAAAAAATCAAAGCTCACGGCAGTCTGGGGTTCACCGTGCTGTTCACATAGGACTTAGTCTTGGGAGACCACCACTTCCTATCTCCACACCAGCTTCTAACACACTGCACTCATCTAATTTCACAAGCAAAACGGGGAATGAAAACAAAGTCTACAGTGCTTTCGTTTCTTGCAATTTCTTCTTCGAGCCTGTGTATGACACCTCCTCACATTTTCTAAGTGCTTCCCAAACAGCCAGCTGGTTTCTTAATTCCTGGGTTTGGAGTCTTCTCCTAAAATGGAACAGGTCTTTCAAGGAGCTGGGGACCCTGAGGCTGGTACACAACAATTATTAATAGTAACAATAGCTGCCTTTTGTTAAGTACCTAATAGGCATCATGTCCAAGGCTATATACAGAGCTCCTTTATACATAATGCTCTTCCTCCTGTCATATGTTCCTTACCAACAGGGTTCTGCCTCCTTAGATTATCACACAGGATCAGTGTCTCAGAGCTTTGAAAAGCTATGTGAACATCATTAATTTTTGCAAGAAGATTTCATGCTGTGCTAGCTGAGTGAGACAGTGCTGAACAGAGAGATATCCACATAGACAATAATTCTTAACCAAACTCGTATATCAGCATAGCCTGAGGAGGTAAAATACCAATGTCCTGCCAGGTAAAGTATGATTCATCGAGTCCAAGGTGGGATGCCGCATGTGTATTTTACCAATGCCCCTTGGGAGATACTGATGTGCACATGCTGCTGTAGGCTCACTGCCCAAAGTAATACATCTCAGTGGGTGGCAGGAGTGATGAGCTAGTGCCCTGGTAGGGGCAGGAGGGAGTGTCTAAATTACCTAAGGACTTCTATGAAACCAACCTGAGCTAGGGCCCCAGATTGAGAATCACTGCCCTGATCGAGAAAATTGTACATAATAGGAAAAGCCTAACAACTGGGTCGTTAAGTACTAAAATTTGTAACAGATGAAAACTGGGAATTGCCTCCTTGGGAGATAATTTAAAAGCAAGATTCATGTCTGTCTGTTGATCTTGAGTTTGATATAGACCTAGACTGGAGATGTAGAAAGGGCCTAGAGAAAGAACAGTCAGAATTTTAAGGCTGACAGAACCTTAGATTAAATAGAATAAATAGGCTGATGCTGTTTCAGGGGGCTTTCTTTTGTAATTTGAGCTAACTCAAATTGGTTAAAATAGAACAGAAAATGCATCGATTCATGGAAACAAAATTTAGTTCAAGCCAGGGGCAGAGCTGGCCTTGGGCAAGGTGGATGCTGGGGCTCAATACCATCACTGAAAAGCTGATCTCTTTCCACATCTTCCCTCTACCCCAAGAGAAAGAGGATTAAGCAAATACACGGAGAGTAATAGATATAAGGAACTATGTCCACCCCCAAAATATATATATATATATTCTTATATGTGTGTGTGTGTGTGTGTGTGTATTATATATATGGGAAAGAAGCTGCCTTGGTTTCTCCAATTACCAGATTTCATTGCTGTGAAGCTGAGATAAACCTCTTGTTTCTCATTCTTGGATTCCATGAGATTCCACAGCCCTCATAACTACTTCTCCTTTTTACTTCAGCCTCTTTGAGTTGGTTTCCATTCTGTGTAACCAGAATACTTGACCGGAATGAATGCTAGAGCTTTAATTTCACAAAATTATTTATTGAGCATCTTCAATGAACCTGATCTAGTGCTAGACACTGATGACATAACCATCAACAAGACATCATTTTCAAATCTGTACACTGGGAAGTCTTTGAGAGGAATCTTTTCATTGAACTTACAGATATTAAAAAGATTTAAATAAAATAAGCTTTTTTAAATGCACCAAATATTTCCAGTAATCATGGCACTAGGAATGGGTATATCTTTTTTATCTTTTATTTCTACATGAGTGGACAAAGAGGTGCTTTGAACTTAGAGTGCCATCATTTCTGGAAATATTTGGTGCCTAGGCCAGTCCATTCAGTCTTAATGGTCACTCTTGCACTTAGCCTGTATATGTTGACAACCAAAATTTGAACTGAGGCTGAATAAAGCATGAAGACAAAGTAACTATTGTACAATATTTCTAAGCTAATGAAAATTCTTAAAACGTTTGGGCAAAAGAAACATCACCCTGATATTAAAAAGCAAGCAAAGGTAAGGGTTTCCTGTCTGTGCCTTAAAGAGGTATCTGTCAAATATTAAAAGCCTTTTATTTTCCCAGGCTTTAAATATTTTGGTTTAAAAAAAAATCAATGAAAATCACTTATTTTTCATCAAGCTAAACTAGCTCTTTGTGTATATTGTCAGGCAGTCACTTTTTAACTTTTTACTTAAAATAATTTCAAACTTACAAAAAAGTTGCAAGAATAGCAGAACAAAAAGATTTATATGCCCTTTACCCAGATTTACCTATTGTTTTACTCCATTTGGTTTATCATTTACTCTCTTTCTCCCCACTTCACCCCCCCTCTCTCTCTCACACACACACACACACACACACACACACACACACCAGTATTACTTTTCAGAACTACTTGAGAGTAAGTTACAAATATCATGGCACTTTATCCCTAAATACTTCAGTGTGTATTTGCTAAGAATAGAAATATTCTGTTACATAACTATAGAACAGTTATCAACTTCAGTAAATTTAGCATTGGTGCATTATTTTTATCAATCTACAAGCTGTATTTCAATTTTGTCAGTTGACCCAACAGCAATTTTTCTCCAGTTCAGAAGCCACTGGAGGGTCAGGTATGGCATTTCATTGTCATGTCTTTGTAGTTGCCATTAATGGATCATTTCCACAGCCTTTTTCTTTTATATCACTGACATTTTTGAAAATCAGAGAGTTTTTTAAATAGAAGATTTCTCCTTTTGGATCTATCTGTTTCCTTCTGATTAAATTTCAGTTATACATTCCCATCAGGAATACTAATATATGTGATATTGTGTCCTTCTCAGTGTATCACATCCAGAGTAATATGATGTTCATCTGCTTCTCATTGGTGATGTTAATTTTGATCACCCCATCAGGCTGTTTACTGGATTTCTCTTTTTTATAGTTACTGTTTTCTCCTTGAAACTAAAAGGCAATCTGTGGGGCCGCACACACTCCTCATTTTTCACTCAGTTCTTGGCCTTTCACAAGGAGCCGTCACTTCTTCCCTATCTATATGTATCTATCATTGACATGGACTCATGGTTTCCTATTTTTTAATTTATAATTCATACTGTTCTTAATTATTTTTGTGTCCAAATAATCTTAGATTTGGCCTGTGAGACTCCCTTCAACCTGGCTCCTCTGTCCTTGTGAGATGTCCTGATCAGTTTTTTTTTTACACTTTTAGCACTTCCTTGCTCTGACTTAACAAGTAGTTTCAGGGATTCTCCCTGAGACTCCCTTCAGCCTGGCTCCTCTGTCCTTGTGAGATGTCCTGATCAGTTTTTTTTTACACTTTTAGCACTTCCTTGCTCTGACTTAACAAGTAGTTTCAGGGATTCTCCGGCCCTATAATCAGCCATTTCTCTGCAGAGTCCTGGTTTCTATTAATGGGGTAATAGAAACCAAGATCTGGACACTCAGAGTGCTCATTGCCACTAAATGTCTGCTTCTGGGTCCTTTCAACAGATAAAGCTAGGAAGTACATGAATGTATATACATACACACACTTAGATATATATACACACACACATACATATACATGTACACACATACATAAATATATTTTAGAAATCATGAGTTCACAGTTACCCTATGCCACTCCATTCCCAAGAAGGAAGGGTTCTTTCTTGCCTTCCCCCATTCCAAATTCATATGACCCTTCCTTCACAATAAGAACCCTGGCTGCCAGCAACCTTAACATAGTTATTCATTTGCTCAATCTTATACTATGTATAAAATAAATTTAAAAGTTGTTTCACCCATACCACTACAAAAAAATCAAAACAAGACAAAACAAAACAAAAACCTTTTCAAGAGAATCCAGATATGCTAATTATACTAAGTGAAGGAAGCCAAACATGAGTCACAAACTGTGTGATTCCATTTATATGAAATAGCCAGAATTGTTAAACCCGTAAAAACAGATAGCACATGTGTGGTCGCCAGGGACTAAGGGAAGTGGGAAATATTGGGTGACTGCTTTATGGTACAGAGTTTTCTTTTGGGGTGATGAAATGTTTTGGAACTACATATAGATGGTAGTCACACAACATTATGAATGTACCAAATGCTACTGAATCGTACACCTTAACAGTTAATTTTATGCTATGTGAATTTCACATTAAATATTTTTTAAAGAATTTGTATGCTGTTTTCCTTTATCCTACAACCCCCAAGACCAAGGGAATACAGTTAAATAAGATTGAGTCACAGGGCCTCTTCAGGGCCCACAGGCAGAACCTGTACCTTCCAAGGGTATAGACAGACATGACTCCTCCCTGGTCCCTTTTGGGGCAGGATTGCTCCCAGACTGCAGCTAAGAGGGGCTGGAGCTCGACTATGGGTCCACTTACCAATTGTAAGTAGTCAATTTCATTATCTTCCTTCTGTACACATAAAAATATATCTTGTGCTTGTGTGTGTATGTTCTTATTTTCTTTTTTTCTTATACAAAAGGTAGTATTTATGTTTTTTATGCTTTTTTTTTCTAAACAATATATCTCATGGAAATCACTCCATGTAAGTTCGTAAAGACCTTCTTTTCATATTCCATTGCATGTACATATAATGGCTTGCTCAACCAATCTCCTGTGCTTGGATGTTTAGGGAGTTTCCAATATTTCACCATTATAAATAATGCTGCAATGAATAATTTTATGCATATGTACTTTCATATTGTTGAAGGTATACTTTCAGGGTAAATTACTAGAAGTGGGACTCCTGAGTTGAAGGGTAAATGCCTATGTGGTAATATTACATTTTGCTGAATTTCCTTCTACAGAGGTTTGTACCATTTTGCATTCCCACCAGTAACCTATTAGAGTGCCTGTTTCCCCCAAAGACTTGCAAATGGAGCATATAGTCAAACTTTAAGATTGTGCCAATTGGATGGGTGAAAAAATGGTATGTTGATGTAACATTAACTTACATTTCTCTTATGAGTAAAGCTAAACATCCTTTTCATATGTTTATAGGTCAATTTCACATCTTTTTGTCAATTGTCTATTTATGTCTTTAGCTTATTTTTCTATTATTCTATTACCTAGTTAAAAAGTTAAAAAGAAGTTTTTCCCTGTACCCAGCTTGAAAAGGAAATCACCTATGTTATTGTCTAGTTACTTGTATAATTTTATTTTTTACATTTAGATCTCCGATCCATTTGGGGCTCATTCTTAGTTATGGTGGGAAGACCAATTCTAATTTTAGCTTTTTCAAATGGCTATTCAGTTGACCCAACACCATTTATTTAGAAGACCATATTTTCCCGACCTCTATCATGTATTAGATTTCTGTGGAATTGAGCTACATCTGAACTTTCTACTCTAATCCATGGGTCTGCCTATACATACACCAGTATCACTTTTTTAATTTCGTTATCTTTTATTGTCTGATAGGGCTTGTCCTTGGTTATAGCTCTCCCTTCTCAGTGTTCTCCTAGGTATTCTTGCATACTAATTTTCGCATAAAAACTTTGTTTTGGCAGCTGACTGGTACAGGGATCTGAACCCTTGACCTTGGTGTTGCAGGGCCAAGCTGTAACCAACTGAACTAACCAGCCAGCGCTCATAAAAACCTTAACCTGTTTAGCTTCACACAAAATCTTTTTTTTTTTTTAAATTTTTTCAGGAAATTTGTGATTTGCAAAGGATTAACATCTGGATGATGATGAGATGTCCTAACCAAGAATAAGAATTGTTTCTCAAATTGTTCAAATCTTCTGTGTCTTTCAGGAGAGTTTTTTAGTGTATGCACATATGTATATTACATATATATATAAGATATATAATAAATAAGTGCATACATATATCTATATGTGTGTGTGGCTTTTAAGCATCTTTTGTTAAGTACTTTATCTTTTTTCTTGCTAATTTCATCCATTGCATTGACTAACTGGTTAATGTTTGTGTATATCATGCATTCTCAGTGATGGCATTATTGCTCCAAAAAGATAAAAATTAGTTTTGTACAGTTAAACAAATCTTAAATATTACAATGGTTTGTGGGTCTCCAAAAGGTCATGGTACATAAACAGTATGCACTATATCTGTGTTCAGGTTTAGTCTCTATTTGTCATATTATCTTATGTTGTCAATACTGCATTGTATTTACTGTGTTTCTCTTCTTGGTGCATCTTTCCTTGTTTTTTAGATATTTCTTTAGGTATTTAGGAAGATTTGTATTTTTATTCTGTTGCTTATCTTCATATTAATTTTTTTATAGTACCGTAATCCCCTTTTTCTTACTAATATTTCAATATACAAGTAGTAGGTTGCTTTTGGGTATCTTTCAACTCTCACCTATCCAGTGATTGATGATTGTATCCTTTTTTCCCCTTTCTCTATCTCTCTTCTCCCTTTTATTTTAAAAAATTTATTGAAATACAATTCACATACCATGCAATTCATCTACCTCAAGTGCACAATTCAATGATTTTAGTATATTCACAGTTGTGCAGTTATCAACACAATTTTAGAGGCATACAGTCAAACTTTAAAATTTATCACTCCAAAAAAGAAACACTGCACCATTTTCTTCCAATATTTCGAGCCCTAGGCAACTGCTATTTATTTCTGTCTCTATAGGTTTGCTTATATTGGACATTTCACATAAATGTAATCATAAAATATCTGGTCTTTTCTGACTGGCTTCTCTCACTTATCTTCTTTCACATGTTTTCAAGGTTTATCCATGTTGTAGCTTAATCAGTATTTCCTTCCTTTTCATTGCAAAATTATACTCCGTTTTGTGGATAAAGCACATTTTATCTATTCCTCAGTTAATTGATTCATGGGTTATTTCCACTGCTTCTTTCACATGTTTTCAAGGTTTATCCATGTTGTAGCTTAATCAGTATTTCCTTCCTTTTCATTGCAAAATTATACTCCATTTTGTGGATAAAGCACATTTTATCTATTCCTCAGTTAATTGATTCATGGGTTATTTCCACTTTTTTGCTATTATGAATAATGGTATGTGACTATTCATGTACAAGGTTTTGTGTAGATGAATATTTTCATTTATGTTGGGTATATACTTAGGAGTAGAATTGCTGGGGCATATGGTAACTCTATGTTTAACATTTTGAGGAACTGTCAGACTGTTTTCCAAAGTGGCTGCACCATTTTACATGTCCACCACCAATTTATGAGGGTTCCAATTTCTCCATATCCTCACCAGTATTTATTATTATCTGTCTTTTGATTATAACCATCTGTGTGGGCATGAAGTGGTATCATTGTGGTGTTGATCAGTAGTCTCCTTTTCAGATTGCATTCTTTCTATTTTGTCAGAACACTTAATGTTTACATATGATTCTTCCACTTTTCATCCCATCCTTGTTTTAATCTTAGCTCTATAATTAAATATACAAAATGCTCACCGTTGGCGTTTGTTTTACCACCAGTCATCTCTTGGCTTAATAATACTCATCAGCTAGTAGATTTCTCAGGAAGGGGACATGTTTACAGCACAGCCTGAGATCTGGCACATTCAGAACTGCTTATAGCCTTGATACATGAAGGATAGCTTTGACGGATATAATAATCATAGTTCATACCATATTTCTTGAAAATGATGCTCCACTGTTCTGCTTTGCAGGTTGTTCTTGAGAGTCTGATCTCTCGTCTTCGTCAGTTACTTATCTTCGTCAGTCCTTCAGGATGTTTTTTACCTTTAAGTCCAATAGTTTTTGCTATAGTGTGTCTCTGAGTCAATTGTTCTGGTCAATTTTCTTGGGCACTCAGTAGACTCTTTTAATGTGTACACTCAGGTCTTGTCTTATTTCTAGAAATTGTCTTCCCTGCAGCCAACATGGTGCAACCAAGCTTTAACCTGTGTTTAGTATTCTGGGGGTAAATTTATCTGTGTTTCTTAAGGCTCTTATTCCCTACTCTCCATACTCAGAGGATTGCAGCAACAGTTGGCAATACAAATTCCTTTATTTTCAGTCTTCTAATAAATCTAAAGGTATGGATCACGTGTGGTTTTATTTGGTGTCCTTGCTACTTTCATGAAAGGGAGAGAATCATTCCCTACTCTCCATACTCAGAGGATTGCAGCAACAGTTGGCAATACAAATTCCTTTATTTTCAGTCTTCTAATAAATCTGAAGGTATGGATCACGTGTGGTTTTATTTGGTGTCCTTGCTACTTTCATGAAAGGGAGAGAATGGGGAAATTAAAAATCAGGGAGCCTACATTGTTCTCCATACCTGGAAATCTCAACCAGGCTGAAATGAAATCTAGAGGTAAGCCCAGACTGAAAATACAAAAGAAAATCAGACCCCACAAAATATTATATGATAACATTGTTACCATGTAAAACTAGTTAAACCAGCTGAAAATAGTTCTATTCCTCTATTTTGTTTTACAAGTTATCTCGCACAGAGCAAGCTGAGCACTTGCAGAGAGAAGGATCTTGCCCTCTCAGTGACCTCAGGCACCACGGAACCTGAAAATCCTCCACCGAGGGACTGGATCTAGGCCTGACCAATCGGCTCTCAACTCTCATCACCAATCAGCCCTTGCTGGAATCATATGACCTGACTCAGACCCAACCAATCAGTGTCACCTCATTATCATATTTGGGCTGACATAGAACTAGCCAATCCCCTATCCCCCTGTCATATGGCCTGATTTGGAGTTAGCCAATCAAGTTTACTTAATGCCCCTTTAAAAGTCCATTCAAGCCCTGGTTCTGTTAAAGACAGATTTGAGGTACATTGCCCCTTGTCTCCATGAGGGTCAACCTCTAAGTAAAACCTTTCTTTTCTCAAAACTGGTGACATGGTATTGGCATCTGTGTGCATCAGGCAGCAAACCCTTGCTCGATAAACACATAACCTGAACTATATATTTAAAACCTCCCTTAATCTAAAATGTTTGGTTGCAAATGGGCCTGGTTTTTGCGATATTGTAATATACAGCATAATGACAAAAAGGCCTTTTGAAAAACAAGGATTGGCTTAACAAAGACTGTAAGCCCTGCCCACCATCAGCTGACCCTGTTTGCAGGTATAGGGGAAGGTACTGATAGGAGAATTCAAACCTCTGATTTGGGGAATAGAAAATAAAGTTGAAACAGGAACAGAGGAGCAGAGAATGTCATTGAATTAACTCAGATTGAGTTGATTGTTTTGTCTTTATTTCAGTGATACTCACATACTATATCCACATTGGATCCCTAAGGCTATATGTGCAATGATATTTATATTCCTCTTCACCTTTTACACACATACGCCCACACACAATGGCTGGGAGACAAATTATCTAAATGTGATCTCTCATAAACCCATCTTTTTATTTCTAAATATAAGCTGGAAATTTACCTTAGCAAGACTCTCACAGCACTTTTTAGATGAACAGACCTGTATTTGAGTCAGCTTCCTCTACTTCTGTATTCTGTGTCCACATAGATGTTATTTAACTTCTATGAGCCTGTTTCATCATCTGTAAACTGGGAATAAAAGAACATATTTCCTATGATGAGCATTAGATGAGATGATGTATATTAGGTGCTTAAGTTGGTGCCTGCCATATAGTAAGGGCTAATAAATGGTACACATTAGTAGTAGCAGTGGTAATTCCACACCCTCTCATAGATAGGTGTTGTACAGGAAGTAAGCAAGAAGAGCAGTCAAAGCTACCAACAGCATAAGAGAGGGCACGAGGTGGAATGAGACCTCCCCCAGAAATGATGTTTTATAAAAGATGGTTTGGCAATGATGCATGATTAAGGAAATTGTTTTCTAAAACTTTAGAAGAGCCTAAGAAACAGTCCTCATGTACCCCAGCACGGGTCTTAGCACAAAGTCCATTATGTTAGGGAGCAAGAACAAGACTGGGGATGTCTAGGTCACTATTCATAGAGATCTGGCTAGAGAATGTGTGTGAAATAATCTCATATAACATTATTCTAGGTCTCCTAGAGATCTGAGGGAAGACAGTGGAAGTAACACCAGGTCTGCCACAGCAACTTGGGCAAACCCTGATGTCTTTTCCATAGACAACTCAGTATCCCCTCAGGTTAATAATGAGACGTCACTTCATTGTTTCCATTTTACACGATTTATTTCTCAAATTATCAAAATATTTATTTCTTTCTCAGCATTAGAATATAATGAGTCAGAAGAATGCCACTTCCAGGAAAAAGGAGCAAAATTTTTAAAATAGAAAAACCATAATAGTGAGATACAGAAATGCCCCCATTTTAAGATTAAATTTTGGTGAAGGAGATTAACAATCTTATAACAGATATTAACCAAACAAAATAAAAAAACTTGAAGAAGAGGCATGATTTTTGACAATATTCATTGCAAAATAAAATGATATAATTTTAGAAAAAAATGTGCCAAAGAGGAGTTAACCATGCCGCCTAGCATGATAGGATTCAATATGCAATATCTGGGGATTTTGGCATGTTATCAAGGGTAACTCTGAAAGTTGCACAATAACTATGTGCTAGGACTCGTAAGGCACATTTAGAGCTAGGAATAAAGCATTGTAAAATTATTTTTAAAAAGAATAATTTGAGGCTATTTATTACGACCTGGGGCATCAGAGTACTTGCCATAGTAAGTTCTTGGAGAGGATACAGGAAAAAAGAGATAGCCACTAGAGAATTTCTGAGGAAGATGGTTTCTTAAAAATTTGGGAGGCTCACTATAAATACAATAGAATGGCTAAAATGAAAAAGACTCACTATACTAAATGTCAGTCAAGATGTGGAGCTATTGGAACCCTTATCCCTCAACTGGTAGAAGTGTAAATTAATTCAACCACTTCAGAAAATTGTTCCACAGTACCTATTAAAGCTGAGCATATGTACATTTACATAACTAGCAATTACATTCTCAGGTATATATCCAACAGAAATACATATATATGTCTATCAAAAGGCACGTACGAAAATATTCATAGCAGCATAATTCATAGAAGCCCAAAACTGGAAACAATCCCAATATTCATCAACAGTAGAACGGTTAAGTAAATTGTGGTGTATTCATACATTAGAATACCCTACAGCAAGGCAAATGAACAAACTACAACTATCTGCAACACCAGGAATCTCATTTGCAATGTATGCACTTTTCTATGTGTATCTTGTACTTTAATAGTTTACACAAAAAAGCTACCAATCAATTGGGAAATATATGTGCAACATACTTAACAGACAAAGGAATGCTCTTAATACACACAGAGCTTTTAAGATCTGAAGGGAAAAAAACAGAAAAAGTAGGCAAATATGAACAAACTCACAGAAGAGAAAATTCAATTTTTCAGAAATTGTAAAAAAAATAATTTAAAAAATATGAGCAAGTTTCTTTGTTCCAAATTCAAAGTTTGCTACCCCAAAAGTGGCATTTGATAATATTACACATTACGATTTAAGCATTAGCTAGGTTTGTAATCTTGGAAGTTTAGCTCAGACACTGTATTCCCATTTTACTTAGTGAAGGCAAATGCCTTTATGTTACTTGTTGCCCTTCCCATTGGTTTTATACCTTGGCAAGCATTTCATCTCTTCTTCTCAGGAATTTGGAAGAATGGCAACTGTACTAGTCCATTTCTGTTGCTTATAACAAATGCTACAGAACTGGGTGATTTATAAAGAAAACAAAATTTATTGCTTACAGTTTCTGAGGTTGGGAAGTCCAAAGTCCAGGGAACACAGCTGGTGAAGGCCTTTGTGGTGGTGACAGTGATGACAGGGTATCACATTGCAAAAATGGTGGAGCAGAGAGACCAGAGAGACTAACCTACTCATTCACTCTCCTTTTAAAGCCCTCAGAACCACACTCCTGACCGACATTTTTAATTCATTCACTACTACACGGTCCCACAATCCAACCACCTCTTCGAGGCTCCACCTTTCAATTACCGCAATAGGGTTTCCCACCCTCTTAACAGTCACAGTGGGGGCCAAGTTTTTAATACATAAAACTTGGGGTACACTATTCAAGCTTCAATGATTTGGTGGGGGGACATTCAATCCCTACAGCAACGTTCACATCTAAAAACTAGTGAGACATGGCTGCACAGAGTGCCTGGGTGTGACAGTCGTAAATGTCAGTGACAACTTGTCATAAATTATAAAAATCCCAGAATAATTTAATAACAAGA
>NW_007726585.1:98272-101054 GCF_000696425.1 Galeopterus variegatus
TGAGACATGGCTGCACAGAGTGCCTGGGTGTGACAGTCGTAAATGTCAGTGACAACTTGTCATAAATTATAAAAATCCCAGAATAATTTAATAACAAGAAAGCTCACACTAATTCTGTGAACTTTCATATTTCATCATGTCATAAACTATAGAAAATGAAAAGAAAAAGAAAAAGATGATACTCCTTCAGTGTTATTGGGAAAAGTTTAAAGTTGAGGGCGTCTTCATCATTCTAGGAGCTCAGGCCCAAAACTTTGGAATCGTCCTTAACTCTCTTTCTCTTTTACACCCAATATCCAATCCTTCAGGAAATATGAAATGGAGAATATACCCAGAATCTGACTACTTCTCTCCATCTCACCTGCAATCACTCTGATCCAAGCCATCGTGGGACTATTGCCTTCTAAAGGGTCTCTCTGCTTGCACCCCTGAGCCACGGCCACCTGCACCTCACACCACTGTTTCTGCATATTCTCAACACAGCAAAAAGCAATATTTTAAATATGTAATCAAATAGTATCATTCCTCTGCTCAAAATGATGATGAAGATAGTAATAATAGCTTACTCTATGCACTGTACACGTATAAACTCATCAAGTCCCCACAGCACTAACACTAATGGTTAAGTACTCTTATTATCCTATCTTTACAGAGAGGTGAAATAACTTGCCCAAGGTCACACAGCTAGGAGTGGTACAGCCACATTTTAAAAGCTGTAAATTTCGTTCAGAATAAAAAGTAAAGTTCTTAAACTGACTCACAAGTCCTCACGGTCTGCTCCTCGCCCCGCCCTCATCCCTCTGACTTTACCATCTGCCGTTTACCAACTTGCAGCCTCAGCTCTAGCCACACGGGCCTCATTTTTCCTCAACATTGGCTATTCTACCTGAAATGCCCTTTCCCTAGATATAGCTAAACTTCATTTTCTCTAAGACCTAGGTCAAATGGCACCTTCTTAGACAGGATTACCCAAACCACCCTATTTTAAATTGCAACATCTTCTGCTTCTTTAATAGACTTTATTTTTTAGAGCAGCTTTAGGTTCACAGCAAAATTAAGCAGAAAGTACAAAGAGTTCCCATACACCCCTCCCCAGCACACCCACAGCCACCCTGACTCTCCACATCCTGCACCAGAGTGCTACATTTGCTACAATTGATGAACCAATAATGACACATCATTATGACCCAAAGCTCAGTTTACCTTAGGGTTCACTCTCGGTGTTGTACATTCTATGGGTTGACAAATGTATAGTGACATGTATCTGACATCATAGTATCATACAGAATAGATTTACCACTCTAAAAACCCTCTGTTCTCCATTTATTCATCCCTCAAACACCCCAAACTCTTGGCAACCGCTGATCTCTTTACTGTCTCTGTAGAATTGCCTTTTCCAAAATGTCATATAATTGGAATCACACAGCACATAGCCTTTTCAAATTGGCTTCTTCTCTTAGTGATAAGAATTAAAACTTGCCCTGTGACGTTTTGTGGCTTGCTTGCTTGCTTGCTGATTGATTGATTGATTGATTGATTGATTGATTTCCCAGACCCTTCAGGTTCTCTATCACCATGACAAACAGCCCATGTTCATGAAATGGTAAAGGACAGAGCACTGACAGTGTTTGCCACTTCTCCCTGTGTAGCTCATTTATTTTTAGTGCAGAATAAACATTCCATTATATGGATGTACCACAATGAGTTTATCTGTTCACCTAATGAAAAACATCTTGGTTGCTTGCAAGTTAGGCAATTATGAATAAAGCTTCTATGAGTATCCAAGTTCAGGTTTCTTTGTGAATGTTAGCTTTCAGCTCATTTGGGTAGAGCGTGGTTGTATGATAAGAATATGTGCAGTTTTGTAAGAACTGCCAAATTGCCTTCCAAAGTGGCTGTACCATTTTGCATTTCCATGAGCAATGAATGAGAGTTCCTGTTGCTCTACATTCTCACCAGCATTTGATGTCATCAGTGCTTTGGAGCTTAGCCACTGTAACAGGTGTGCAGTGGTATCTCATTGTTATTTTAATTTGCAATTCCCTAATGATGGATGATGTTGATCATCTTTTCATAAGCTTATTTACCACCAATATATCTTCTTGGTGAGGTGTCTGTTAGGATCTTTTGCCCATTTTTAAGTCAAGTTTTTCCTTTTCTTATGTTGTGTTTTAAGAGTTCTTTGTATATTTTGAATGAGTCCTTTATCAGACATGTCTTTTGCAAATATTTCCTCCCAGTATGTGGTTTGTCTTCTCATTCTCTTGATAGTATCTTTTTCAGAGCAGAAATTTTTAAATTTAATGAAATCCAACTTATCAATCATTTCTTTCGTGGATGGTGCCTTTGGTATTATATCTAAAATGTCATTGCCAGACCCAAAGCCATCTAGACTTTGTCCTAGGTTACCTTCTTCATAATTTTGCATTTTACATCTAGGCATGTGGTCCATTTTGAGTTAATTTATGTGAAAAGTTTAAGGTCTACATTTCTTTTTTGCACACAGATGTCCAGTTGTTCTAGCACTGTTTGATGAAAAGACTATCCTTACTCCACTGAATTGCCTTTGCTCCTTTGTCAAAGATCAGTTGACTATATTTATGTGGGTCTCTTTTTGGACCCTCTATACTGTTACATTGATCTATTTGTCTTTTCACCAACATCACACTGTCTTGATTACTGTAGCTTCACAGTAAGTCTTGAATTTCAATAGCATCAGTTCTCTGACTTTTTCTTCTCCTTCAATACTATGTTGGCTATTCTGGGTCTTTTGCCTCTCCTT
>NW_007726585.1:102038-103817 GCF_000696425.1 Galeopterus variegatus
CTCTGACTTTTTCTTCTCCTTCAATACTATGTTGGCTATTCTGGGTCTTTTGCCTCTCCTTATAGATTTTAGAATAAGAGTGTCAATATGTGCAAAATAACTTTGTGGGATTTTGATTGGGATTGTGTTGAATCTATAAATCAAGTTGTGAAAAACTGACATATTGACAATATTGAGTCTTCCTATCCATGAACATGGAATATCTCTTCATTTGCTTAGTTCTTTGGTTTCTCTCATCAGAGATTTGTATTTTTCTGCATGTAAATCTTATACATATTTTGTCTGACTCATACCAAAGTGTTTCATTGGGAGGGTACTAATGCAAATGGTCTTGTGTTTTTAATTGCAAATTCCAGTTGTTCTTTGCCAGTATATAGGAAAACNTATATAGGATCCGAACCCACGGCAGGAGCGCTGCTGCGCTCCCAGTGCTGCACTCTCCCGAGCGCGCCACGGGCTCGGCCCTGTAGATATTCTTTATTAAGTTCAGAAAGTTCTACTCTATTCCAAGTTTGCTGAGAGTTGTTATCATGAAGAGGTGTTAGATTTTGTCAAATGCTTTTTCTGCATCTATTGATATAATCGTGTGGCTTTTCTTCTTAGCCTGTTGATGTGATTAATTACATTAATTCATTTTCCAATGTTCAAACAGCCTTGCATATATGAAATAAATATTGCTTTGTCATTTTGTATAGTTCTTTTTATACGTTGCTGGATTCAATTTGCTAATATTTTGCTTAGGATTTTGGCATCAACTTTTATGAGAGAAAGTTGTGTATAATTTACTTTTGTTGTAATGCCTTTGTCTGATTTTGTCATTAGGGTAATTCTGGCCTCATAGAATGAGAAATTATTTCCTCTGCTTNGTCTGATTTTGTCATTAGGGTAATTCTGGCCTCATAGAATGAGAAATTATTTCCTCTGCTTTTATCTTCTGGAAAAGATTGTAGAAAACTAGTATATGAGGGGTCTTCAAAAATTTTACGGAAAGGTTTGTATTATCTTTTAGTTGTATTTTTCTACAAACTGTTTGAAGTAATGCATAATTTTTTCCTTACATATTTGATAGAATTCACCAGTGTACCCATCTGGGTGTGGTGCTTTCTGTTTGCAAAGGTTGTTTATTATTGATTTGATTTCTTTAATAGATATAGGCCTATTCATATAGTCTGTTTCTTCTTGTGTGACTTTTACCACATTATTGTGTCTTTCAAGAAATTGTTCCATTTCATGTAGGCTATCAAATTTATAGGCATAGAGTGTTCATAGCATTCCTTTATTATCTCTTTAATGTCCATGGGAACTGTAGTAACCCTCTTTTATTTCTGATATTAGTAATTTGTGTCTTCTCTTCTTTTTCTTAGTTAGCTTGTCTAGAGGCTTATCAATTTTATTAATCTTTTCAAACAACCAGTTTTGGGTTTCATTGATTTTCTCTATTGATTTCCTGTTTTCAATTTCGTTGGTTTCTACTCTGTTTTATTTCTTTTACTTTGCTTACTTTGTATTTAATTTGCTCTTTTTTTCTAGTTTCCTAAAGTGAAAGCTTATTGATTTTAGATCTTTCTTCTTTTCTAATATATGCATTCAGAGCTATAAATTTCCCTCTATGCACTGCTTTTACTACAGCAAACAGATTTTGATAAGTTGTATTATTATTTCCATTTAGTTCAAAATATTTTTAAAATTTTCTTGAAAGCTCTTCTTTGACCCATGCATTGTTTAGAAGTGTGTTACTTAATCTTCAGTATTTTACTATTTTCCAGCTATCTTTCTGCT
>NW_007726585.1:104867-106044 GCF_000696425.1 Galeopterus variegatus
GCAGTTCTATCAGTTTCTGCCTTACATATTTTAATGGTCTGTTGTTAGGCACCTACACACCAGAGATTGTTATGTCTTCTTCAAGAATTGACCTCTTTATCATTATGTAATGCCCCTCTTTATCCTTGATAATTTTTCTAACTCTGAAGTCTCCTTCATCTAAAATTAATATAGCTACTCCAACTTTGATTAATGTTAGCATGGTATGTGTTTCTCCATCCCTTGCACTTTTAATCTATTTGTGTCTTCAAAGTGAATGTCTTATAGGCAAAATATAAATGGGTCTTATTTTTTGAGTTACTATGACAATCTTTGTCTTTTAATTGGTGTATTGAGATAATTCACACTTCAAGAGATTGTTGAGATTTTTAATATAGTTGGATTATTATCAACTGCATTTGTTACTGTTTCTATTCATTGCTCTTGTTCTTTCATTTTTTCTTCCACACTTTTTCTGTGTTCTATGGCTTGAATTGAGCATTTTATATAATACCATCTCTCTCCTCTCTTAATATAGCAAATGTATGCGTGTGTGTACATGCATGCATGTGTATTTACTTTTAGTTACTTTTTTTTAGTGGTTGCTCTAGAGTTTGCTGTATACATTTACGACTCATCCAAGTCCTCTTTCAAATAACAGTTATATGATTTCATAGGAAGTACAAGTACTTTATGAGAGAATATTTTGAATTCTTTCTTTCTGTCTTTTAGAACATGCTGTCATTCATTTCACTTAGCCAGATAGTATAATCACCAAATACACTATTGATGTTATTTTGAACAAACTGTTAGATCAACTAAGAAAAATGAAATATTTTATTTTGCTTTTACTTATCCCTACACTAATGCTGTTCTTTTCTTTATGTAGATTCAGGTTTCTGGCCTATATCATTTTCTTCTCTCAAGAACTTCTTTTAACATTTTTTGCAAGTCAGGTCTACTGGTGACAAATTCTCTCAATTTTAATCTGTTCAATAAAGTTTTTATTTCTCCTTTTAAAGAATAATTTGGGCTATCCAGTTAGCTCGATCAGTTAGAGCACCACCTGTTTAACACCAGGTCAAGGGTTCATATTCCTGGACCAGCCAGCCGCCAAAGAAAAGAAAAAGAAAAAGAAGAGTTTCACCAAGGTATGGAATTCTAGGTTGGTTTTCTTTCTTTTTTCCTTCCTTCCTTC
>NW_007726585.1:106887-108542 GCF_000696425.1 Galeopterus variegatus
TGATTCTTCTCCTAGCTCCAGTATGAGTAGGGTATTTTTTTCCTCTGGCTCCTTGCAAGATGATCTTTAAGTGCCATTTGAATATAATATGTCTAGTTGAAGATTTTTGAGCATTTATCCTGCTTGATGTTCTCTAAGTTCCCTGAATCTGTGGTTTGGTGTCTGACATTAACTTTGGAAATTCTCAGTCATTTCTGCTTGAAAATTTCTTCTGTTTTTTTCTCTCTTTATTCTGGTATTCTCATTACACGTATGTTACATCTTTTATAGTTGTCCCACAGTTCTTAGATGTTCGGTTCTGTTGGGTTTTGGTTTTTTATTGTTTGGGTTTTTTTTTTTTTTCCTTTGCTTTTCATTTGGGAAGTTTCTAGTGACATATGTGGGTACTTCAAAAAGTTCATGGGAAATAGAATTAAAAGATGATACAGATCTTTTCATGAACTTTTTGAAGTACCCACATATCTTTAAGCTCACTGATTCCTTCCTCAGCTGTGTCCCAGTCTACTAATGAGCCCATTAAAGGCATTTTTCATTATTGTGTTTTTGATTTCTAGCATTTCTTCATGATTCTTTCTTAAAGTTTCTATGTCCCTGCTTATATTACTCACCTGTTCTTGCATGTTGTCTACTTATTCCGTTAGAACGCTTAGCATGTTAATTATAGTTATTTCAAATTCCTGGTCTGATAATTACAGCATCTCTGCCATATCTAAGTCTTATTCTGATGGTTTCTCTGTCTCTTCAAATTGTGGGAGGGTTTTCCCTCATAGCATGCCTTGTAATTTTTTGTTGAAAGCTAGACATGATGTGCTGGGTTAAAAGAAGTGAGAAAAATATGTCTTTAGTAATGTGATGCTCAGGTGCAGGAAGAGGTGAAACATTCTATAGTCCTATGATTAGGTCTCAGGCTTCTAGTGGGCTTGTCCTCCTGGGCCATGATTTTCACAAATGCCTCTTAGTTTCCCCCTGCTTTAGTGGGACAGGCAGGCTAGCCTTGAGTCTTTCCCTTTTCCCACATGAAAAGCTAGAGCTAGCTGGGGTTCGGTATTTCCCTTCCCCTGGATTGATTAGGCTATAATAAAACCCCAGTAGGTTCGGCTCTGCTAAAATAGTTTCTTTTGAGGTCAGTCCTTGTAAAGAACAGAATGATGTTCTGCATTGCTGTTGCTTTTGTTTTCATATTAAAGTATCTGTCAATGAAAGATTGAATATATTCAGGGTGTACAATGTGGTGGCTTGGTGTACATGTGCATTGTGTAATGACTATCACGATCAAATTAAGAACACATTCTTCACCACCACCACCACCCTGAACTTTTTAATCCTCAGACTTGTCCACATTGAGCCTCTAGAAATTTGTCAATTACAGCTCAGGTTTTTTTCTACCCTGGCACTGGTTCCCATAAAGGTTTCTGCTTGTGGGTTTCTGATGCAGCAAGTTGTGATTCTCTGTATCCATTTGTCTACAGTTTGGGTTGAGGGGCAGTAATTTGCCCTGTGACCTCTCCATTCTCTGATAGATGGATCTAAGAAGAGTTGTTGATTCTCAGTTGTTTAGCTTTCTAGTTGTTGTTAAGACAGAATGACAACTTCCAAGCTCCTTACATGCTGGGCCAGGTTTTTTTGTTTTGTTTTGTTTGTTTGTTTGTTTGTTT
>NW_007726585.1:109453-210890 GCF_000696425.1 Galeopterus variegatus
TCATTTGCTTGCCTGACCAGCATGTAAGTTTCATGAGAACAGTAACTATGGTCTGTTACGTTCACTAATATATCCTACGCCTAGACCAGTGCCTGGCATGCTAGTGAGTGCTGACACTTGCTGAATAAATATGCACACCTTCTTGTCAAGAAACAGGGTATAGAAAATATATTCTAGACTTTTCAAGGATAGGATATAGAAAAACAAAACAAATGAACTTGAATGCAGAATTATGTCAGCCATAGTAGAAGTGATGTTTAATTTACATTTATACCCATACATGTAGGACACCTGGCTTCTGTGGTTTTAGGAGTAAATGTAATCTGGCTGCAACACCTGTCACTCCTTTGTTCCCCTGGATTCATTTAAGTTGATTAGGTCGGCTAGCCAGGAGGCCCCTTTTCTTAATTACTGTTGCATACACAGCTCCAAACAATCACTCCCAAAGCTGAACCTTTAGAAAGGAGGATGTGTTCATAGCTAAGCATACAACATCACAAAGCATGTGTGATAGAATAAAAAGAAAACTGTACTAGAACAGGTAGCCCACAGTTCCACTCTACTATTTATTAGCCAGTTCACTTAAAAAACTCTTTGGATTTGGTTACTTTATCATTAAGCTAGAATGTCTTATCTTCCTAAGAGACAGGGGACAGTCCATGTCTCTCAATAAAATTCATGGCCCGAATGGAATTCTAGTGGCCCAAGTGGAGTTCTAATAATCCAAATTGTTTTTTAAAAATTCTGTCTTGGACAACTAATACTATATATTGGAGAAAAGCTATAAATAACTGCCAANAATTCCATTCGGGCCATGAATTTCATTTATGGCCCGAATGGGATTCTAGTGGCCCCAGTGGAGTTCTAATAATCCAAATTGTTTTAAAAAAATTCTGTCTTGGACAACTAATACTATATATTGGAGAAAAGCTATAAATAACTGCCAAGGCACTTTGGTACAAGCAAACTCTCACTGAACTCAACTTATTTTAAGGCTTCCCTTGGAAGACTTGTTTCAGTACTGTGTTTTTAAAAGCTGGTATTTACTACATGGTATTCAAATGTACTAGAAATGTAGTCTCCATGAAGAGTAGTAGTAATTGAACCAGAAAAAAATTTATATATATATATATTTACACACACACATACATAATGTGTTTATATGTGTATATTTATATATGTATGTATATGTAAATGTATATATATATATATATATATATATATATATATGTATGTATATGTAAATGAAAAAAGCAAACCCTAAATCTCAGATATCTACAATAACACCTAACAAATGCGGTAATACTAATCGTGTCTTGGGAAAACTAACAGAATAAGTTATTGTACAAAAAGAGAAAATTAGAAAAATTTTGCTTTTATAGTTCTCATCCACAATCCAAATAAATTGAGGGTTACTGAGAAGAATTCTTGGCTGTACAGTATTCTTTTGAAGTTAATGTCAAAGGCCAAAATATGTAGATTTATCACTTGCATCTAAGTCAATGCTCACAGAAAAAAAAAAGTCTCCAAATATTTTGGAAGAAAATAGTAATTACCCTAAATCCAGGCTCATACATACTCATCATGATAAAATTTTATTCTCTATGAATCAAAGTGCATCAGTACTTTTTCAAAAACAATCAGTGTTCTCAATTGCCTCCAGATGGCCTTTATTCTACAGTCACTGGAGGTGCTTTAGAGGTTAGAAAAATTGAATTCTGAATGAAATCAGATATTTTTACTTTTTAAAAAGTAGATTACTCAAAATAGGTGTGAATTCCATTAGACTGTGACCTAAGGGCAAAAATTTCTGTGTGTTTGTAGTGTGTGTTTGACAATAAAGGATATAGAATAAACATTCAACTTTGCACCAAGAAATAGTGCTAGTTAAAAGACATGGAATGTATAATAAATAAAGTTCAGCAACACATAATGATCCCCAAATCAGGAAAAACTTGAGAACTTCCTGCCAAATTGGTCACCTGCCTGAGTTGAAACACAAAGTGCACTTCATTTATATTTTCACCTTTGTGCTTTTACTCTCTCCTCGTCTCTCATATATTCTGTATACATGTACACACATATACATATAGTTGAGCTTTACAGTTCAGAAATTACAAGGCTAATCCCAAATTCTGAGTGCTATTTCTGTCATAAGAAATACGGCCATTTAAATTCTTAAACAATGAGCATTAAAACCCTCCTGCCTCTCTGTAGGAAATATATTACATTAAAACTGGCTTTTCTAACTAATTGTCAAAGTTAGTGGTAAAATCTCAACTAAAAAATAATGCAAGTATTCAGGTTATTAACAAAATTTTTAAAAAGAAATGCAGAAAGTTAAGTTCAAACTTTAGTGACATTTCTAGAGAGAAGATTCAAGGAGGTTAAGAAGATTAAGGGAAACTGTTTAGATATAGGGTATGAGCAGTCAGGTAAGATTATTGGAAAGACAGTAAAGAGCTGCCTTTAACATTCTCCACCTGGCACCCTCCACACCAGTTCTCGGGGTAAATGAAATTTTCCACCTCTATTACAACTACTCAGTTTTTGCAAGCGCTTCTCTTTCTACACAAAAGCTAAATGTTGGAGTTCATCAGGATTCCATTGTAGATTTCATCCTCTTCCCACCCTGCACGATTTCCTTAGGGAGTCCTTGCTTCATTTACTATTCATATGCTAGATCATCTGTTTCCAGGACTAATCTAACCACCAGATTTAAGTATCCAATTGCTTACTTGAAATCTCTACTCTACGTGCCACAGGTATTAGAACATATCCTCTGCCTACCCCCAAACAAACCAGAAGAACCTGGTTCTTCTTTGATGTTCCTTAGTTTAGTAAATACATGCAGAGGCTTAAACCACAAATCTGGGAGTAATCTCTGATTCTTGCTACTTTATCCTTCATGAAGTCTTACTCATATTTCTTCCTAAGACTCCCTTAAATGTTTCTCTCTATCCCCACTGCTAAAATCCCCATCAAAGTCATTGTCATCTCTCATCTGGATTACTCCAGTAGCCTCCCGCCTGGCCTCTTGGCCGCTAGCTTTGATTCTCTTCTATTTATTCTTCTCAAGGTGGCCAGAATGATTTCATATCAGAGATACATATGCTAAGAGGAAAGATGACATTTAATCATACTGTATATAGAACTAATAATTATCGTCCTTGGTTAGGTTTTTTTATTTAAAAAAAATTTTTTTTCATAATTGACATATTATAGTTGTACATGCTTTGGAGGTACCATCTGATGTTTTGATACATATTAAGTTGTAAAATGATCAGGTCAGGGTAGTTTATGTATCCATTACCTCATGTATTTATCATTTCCTTGTGGTGAGAACATTCAAAAGCCTCTTCTCTAGCTATTATGGAACATAAAAAACTTAACTGTTAACCATAGTCACCCTGCTGTGCTAAGGAACACCAGAATTTATTCCTCCTATCTAATTGTAATCTCCCTGTTTTCCTTCCTCGTTCCCCCAACCCCCACCCCCACCCCCAGTCTCTGGTAACCACTGTTCTACTCTCTGTCTCTGTAACATCAACTTTTTTTGTTGTTTATTAGATTTCACATATAAAGTGAGATCATGTGGTATTTGTCTTTTTGTGCCTGGCTTACTTAATATAATAACCTCCAAGTCCATCCATGTTGCTGCAAATGACAGAATTTCATTCTTTTTTATGGCTGAGTAGTATTCCATTTTGTATGTATACATTTTTTTATCCATTAATTCATTGTTGGACACTTAGGTTGATTCTATATCTTGGCTATGTTTTATAGTTCTCATCCACAATCCAAATAAATTGAGGGTTACTGAGAAGAATTCTTGGCTGTACAGTATTCTTTTGAAGTTGATGTCAAAGGCCAAATATGTAGATTTATCACTTGCATCTAAGTCAATGCTCACAGAAAAAAAAATGTCTCCAAATATTTTGGAAGAAAATAGTAATTACCCCAAATCCAGGCTCATCCATATTCATCATGTTAAAATTTTATTCTCTATGAATTAAAGTGCATCAGTACTTTTTCAAAGGCAATCAGTGTTCTCAATTGCGTCCAGATGGCCTTTATTCTGCAGTCACAGCAGGTGCTTTGGAGGTTGCAATTAACAGGAGAGTGCAGATTTCTCTTTGATATACTAACTTCATTCCCTTTGGATATATATATATATACACAGTGGTGGGATTGCTGGATCACATGATAGTTTATTTTTAATTTTTTGAGGAACCTCCATACTGTTTTCCATAATGGCTGTACTAGTGTACATTCCCACCAGCAGTGTGCAAGTGTTCCCCTTCTCCACATCCTAACACTTCTTTTGTCTTTTTAATAGCCATCCTAATTGGAGTGAAGTGGTATCAAATTGTTGTTTTGATTTGCATTTACCTGATGATTAGTGATGTTAAGAATTTTCTCATATGCCTGTTGGCTATTTGTATATTTTCTTTTTCTTTTTTTTTTTTTTCCTTTTTTTTGTCCTTTTCCGTGTCCGGCAACGGATTGCAACCCTCAGTGTCGCCCCCATACCGGAACGGGACCAGCAACGGGATCGCAACCCTCGGTGTTGCTCCCGCGCCTCGCTCAGCCAGTGAGCAGGAACCGGTCTGTATGTGGGATCCGAACCCTCGGCGGGAGCGCCGCCGCGCTTCCCAAGTGGCGCACTATAGCAGTGTGCCACTGGGCCGGCCCCGTATATTTTCTTTTAAGAAATGTCTATTAAGATCCTTTGCCAATTTCTCAATTGGGTTTTCTTTTTTTTTTTCCTTTTTTGAGACCGGCCGCACAGCGCTCAGCTAGTGAGCGCTGTCAGTGAACCGGTCATCCCTATATAGGATCCAAACCCACGGCGGAAGCGCTGCTGCGCTCCCAGCTCTGCACTCTCCCGAGTGTGCCACGGGCTCAGCCCAATTGGGTTTTATTTCTGTTAAATTCCTTATATATTCTTGATATTAACTCCCTGTGAGATGTATAGTTTGCAACTATTTTCTTTCATTCTGTAGGTTGTATCCTCACTCAGTTGAGAGTGTATTTTGATATGCAAAAAGCATTTTAGTTTGATGTAATCCTGTTTGTCTATTTTTGCTTTTATTGCTTATGGTTTTGAAGTCTTATTTTAAAAAATCTGTGCCCAGCCCCATGTTGTGAATCATTTTCCCTGTGTATTGTTCTAGTAGTTTGATAGCACTGGGTTTTACACTTAAATCTTTAATCCATATTGAGTTGAATTTTTTGTATATGTTGAGAGGTAGGGGTCTAGTCTCATTCTCCTGCATGTGGATATCCAGTTTTCCTAGCACCATTTACTGAAGATACCGTATTTTCCCCAATATGTATTCTTGGCAACTTTGTCAAAACAAGTTGGCTGTAGGTGAGTGAATTTATTTCTGGGCTCTATTCTGTTCCATTGGTATATGTGTCTGTTTTTATGCCACTACTATGAAGTTTTGGTTACTGTAGCTCAAAAGTCTCCTATTGCTGAATAACAGTCTCTCTCCTCCCCTAGTTCTGTTTGCTTTATATATTGAGGTGCTCGAGTGTTGGGTGTGTACATAACAATTGTTATATCGTCTTGTTGAATTGATCCCTTTATCATTATATAATGACCTTCTTTGTCTCTTTTTACAGTTTTGACTTAAAGTCTATTTTATCTGATGTAAGTATGGATATTCTTACTTGCTTTTGGTTTCCATTTGCGTGGAATATTTTTGCAGCCTTTCTCTTTCAGTCTACGTTTGTCTTTAATAATTAGGTGAGTCTTTTGTAGTCAGCATATTATTTGGTTTTGTTTTCTTAATCCATTCAGTGATGCTTTGTCTTTTAATTAAAGAGTTAATCCATTTAAATTTGAGGTAATTACTGACATGTGAGAACTTATTCCTGCCATTTTGTTGTTTTCTGGTTGTTTTGAGATCCTTAGTGCCTTTCTTTTGCTCTTGTTATTTACCTCTGTGGATTGGTGGTTTTCTGTGATGTAAACTTTGCTTTCTTTCTCTTCCTCATTTGTGTGCCCACTGTAATTTTTTCATGATTACCTTGGGGCTAACATAAAGAGTCTTGTAGTTACAATAAACTATTTTAAGCTTATAGCAACTTAACTTTGGTCACATGAAAATACTCTAGACTCCCTCACCCCCAATTATGTTTTCATTGCCTTAATTTTTGTTTGTATCTACTGTATGTTCCTGAGCCACTAATTGTAGCTGTTGTTGTTTTCTGGCCATTTTGACTTTAAACCTTCATTGTATAGGATTGAAGGATTTACATAGCACCATTACCTCACTGGGGTGTTATGAGTATGAATTATGAATGTAGCTCTATAGGTGAATTTTGTACTTTTTCATGTTTTCATGTTAGGAATTCTCTTTTCATTTCCAGTTGTAGCACTTCCTTAAGCATTTCTTGTAAGGTAGATCTAGTAGTAATTAAATCAGCTTTTCCTTGTCTGGGAAGGTCTTTATTTCTCCCTCATTTCTGAAATATATCTTTACTGGAAAAAGTATTCTTGGCTGACAGTTGTTTTCCTTTCAAGACTTTAAATATATCATCCCAATCTCTCCTGGCCTGCAACATTTCTGTTATCTGCTGATAGTCTAATGGAGATTCCCTTATATGTGTTGATGCTTTTCTCTTGCAGTTTTTAAAATTCTCTCTTTGACTTTTGACAGTTTGATTATGATGTGCTTTGAAGATTATCATTTTGGGTTGAGTCTAATTGGGGATGTTTGAGTTTCCTGAGTCTGCATGTCCATCTCTCTCCCAATACCTGGTAAGTTTTCAGCTATTATTTCATTAATGGGATTTCTGCACCTTTCTCCATCTCTTCTCCCTCTAGAACACACATTATTCAAACACTTGTTTAGTTAATGGTGTTCCATAAGTCAGGTAGGCTTTCTTCATTCTTCCCCCTCCACCCCACTGATTGGGTAATTTCAAAAGATTGATCTTTAAGTTCAGAGATTCTATCTTCTGCTTGGTCAAGTCTGTTGAAGTTCTCTATTGTATTTTTTTATATATATCATTCATTGAATTCTTCATGTTTGTTTTAAATCTATCTCTTTGTTAATTTCTCATTTAGATCATGAATTGTTTTCCTGATTTCATTGAATTGTTCGTCTGTGGTCTCTTGTATCTTGCTGACTTTCCTTAAGATTGTTATTTGAAACTCCTTTATAGGCATTTTGTAATTGTCCTTCTCTTTGGCATTTGTTACTGGGACTTATTCTGTTCCTTTGGGGGTGTCATGTTTCCTACCTATTTCATATTTCTCATGTTCCTATGTTGCACATCTAATATCTGCACATCTAATGGACTTAGTTGCTTTTCCTAATTTTGTGGGGTAGATTACGCACAAATAACTTTTTTTTTTTTCGTCTTTTTCGTGACCGGTAAGGGGATCGCAACCCTTGGTGTGGTGTCTCCCACACCGCGCTCAGCCAGCGAGCACACCAGCCATTTCTATATAGGATCCGAACCCGCAGCGGGAGCGACGCTGCGCTCCCAGCGCTGCACCCTCCCGAGTGCGCCACGGGGCCAGCCCCCAAATAACTTTTTATTGTATGTGGGTCCTAAAGTGCCTACTGGATATGTTGCATTGTTTTTGATTTTGGGTGGTGCTATAGATTGGATGCCCCCACCCTGCAATTTCACTGAGGCTTAATCCCCACTGTAATTGTGGGTGGGAAATCCTGGTATGGTTAATTGAGAGGTAGGGCCTGGAAGAAGTGGTTAGTTCGTAGGACCATGCCTAGTAAATGGATTAAAAATTGTGGCCATGAGCATGGTTCTGGGGGCTTTAAAAGGGTGTGCATGAGGAACTATCTCTCTCTCTCTGCTTCCACTATCTTGCAATGTGAGACCCCTGGGTCACTGTTGCCACCACCAGATGTGTTCCTTGACTTCAGACTTCTGAGCCTTCAAAACTGTGAGCAATAAATTTCATTTTCTTTATAAATAACAGAGTTCAGAAATTTTGTTATAAACAGAAATGGACTGATATGGGTAGACTCAGTAGCATAAACCCTGTGCAATTTATTTGGTTGTAATTCTCTTCAGCAATGTCTGCACATGCCTCAGTGGTCTAGACTGTGGGAGTTTGTGCCAACACTGGCTGTTTTGATAGATCAGACTCTGGGCTTGTTGTTGGGCCAGGCATGTGTGGGCTCAGAGGGCCACTTCTCTGAAGCACAGTCATTGCCCAACTGGCTATCAGGCCAGGCATGGGGATGCAGCTCTAAGGTTGTCTCTTCCAGGGGTGGTGCACAGCTTTTGCGCTGGATGTGTGTCTGGGTGCAGGGTAGGAAGTCAAATGATTCTGCAAAGGCTTGCCAGAGTGGATGCCACTGCCTGGCCAGGAGCTGGCATGCATGGGTGCAGCAGGGCCAGGTGGTTCTATGGAGGCCTGTCAGAGGTGACAAAACCACCACCCAATCCACTGTCAAGCAGGAAGCATGTGTGCACAGGTGCAGCAAGGCCTACAGCTCTGTGGAGGGCAGCTGGATTGTCTGTTAAGCTTGGAGTAGGCCTGCAAGGGTGGAGGGCCCAGTGGCTCTGTGGATGGCTGCCAGCTGGAGGTGGAGCCTCTGCCTGATCAGCTGTCGAGCAGGGAGCAGATGTGCACCAGTGCAGCAGGGCCTGAAAGCTCCACAGAGGTCTGCAAGTAGAGACAAAGCCATTGCTTGGTCCACTGTCAGGCGAGAGGTAGGTATGCACCAGTGTAGCAGGGCCCAGCAACTGCGTGGAGGGCCGCTGGATCAGCTGTTGAGCCTGGAACAAGGCAGCAAGAGTGCAGCCAGGCCCCAAAGCTCTATAGAGACCTGCTGTGGAGAGGCAAAGCTACTGCCTGATTGCTATTGGTCAGGGAGCAGGAGTACACTAGCATAGTGGGACCCAGCAGCTCCATGGAGGGCCACAGTGGGAGGTAGAGTTACTGCCAAACTGGCTCTTGGGCCAACATGGGCATATGTGGGCTCAGCAGCCCACAGGTTGTGCAGGGCAAGTGCACACAAATGTGGTTCAGATGCTGGGGTCTTGGATTTTTGTGTCTCCAGGCAGCAGGGGTTGTGGTCCTGCCAGTGCCCATGTGAGTATGGTAGAATGCAGGTGGGAACTCAAGATGGAGTCTGTTTTCAGTAGTCCTCCAGGCAGGACACACTCTAGTAGCAGGTTCAGTTTTAAGACGGCACTTTACTGTAACCACTTCAGTCGGGAGGCTGGGGATCCTCTCCCTGGTTTCCCATGAGGCCATGCAGATGCACAAACTCCCAGCTACTCTCCAAACTAGATTTGGGGCCTACAAGTACTGGGGACTCTCTTGTGGCAGGGATTTATGGTGTTTGTGGTGGCAGCTAAAAGAGCTGGATTTCCAGCTTACTTTCTCTTCACCTGACTCTGAGCCCATCCCTGCAGGAAGACAGTGAAGCAGAGGCAGGATGCCTTGCTCTGCCCTCTATGGAATTATCCAGTCTTCTGTGCTCCACAAGGATTTTTTTTAACTCCCCTGGTGTTCTGCAGCATATTCCTTCAGTCATTCCAGCCAAAATATAGTTGGTTTGTTGTTTGGTCTCCTTTGCGGGGGGGGGGCCGGGATGAGCATCAGATAACTCTAGTCAGCCATCATGCAACCCCCTCTCTCCTGGTTTTTTTCTTCAGCCAACTAAATAGTTCCCATTGGGTAAGATCTCCTTAACCCTCATAGCTTTTGTTCCTGTGAAACATTTTAAAACACAAATTTAAATAATTATTAGCCAATATCAAAACTTTTTTCTAGGAATCCTGCACTCGATTTCCACGTTAATTTACCGTAACATCTAAAATAGCTGAATCAGAGCTGACTCTCTTATGAAAGGTTACAAACAAAAAAAGCATTTTCTTCATAGCACATGGAGAACATGTTAAACCTACTATTAGAACTAGGAGGCTAAGACAATGAGGGAAAAACTTGTAATAATTCAATATATCTATTTTAGAATAGTTTTCATTGAAGAGTATAGCAGCAAAAAAAACAAATCCCATAATTTATAGTTTTAAAAATAGTAAATGTTTATAGATGAAATGTTGAAGGACACTATTGACCATATGAAATACTTTGTTGCATGGTTTTGTGCAAGTATTTTTGTATAATTTACGCATTCCATTTGCTGTTTCAATGTTTTCCAGAAGATTAAATTGGCAGTGAAAAGCCACTTCTCTCAGTTCCACATTTTTGTGGTTCCATGACACTGCAGTGCCTGATTTCATGTCCAGCTTGAGTTACATATAGCATTAGAAATCTTTTAAGACTCAATGGCAGAACATTTACAAATACATTATTTAATAGTGAATAACTTAATACAGAATGACTTACTTAAAAGGTAGGTAATTTTTATATAGTCAAAATAGTCAACAATATAATTCAGGTAAAAAACACTTTTTTAAAAGGTTGTTTATAGCTTTTAGCCTTGAGTCATAACTCAGAATAGCTAAGTATTGAACATAGTACAGGCCCTGTTAAACATCAGTGGAAACCTGATCTTTACTAAAAGAAAAATCCAAACTGCTGTTGTATTCTTATTTAGCAGTTACAAGACAATTTTCTCAACTTTGTTAAAAATGAGTTTTGAAGTGGAAGATAAAAAGCAAATGTGGAGAAATCACATTATATACTTTTCTATTAAATACTAATATTAAAATAAGTGACTTAATCCACACACGCAATATTCTCTTTAGTAGTGGACCCCAGGTTTTAAGTACTAGCTAGATTTACTGAATAATTTTTTCAAAATTATGAAAATGATATAGATGGCTGATACAAATGCTACTTATATATTAAGCTTGATCAGACCAGTGGAAGGTTAAATTCTCCATTTAAATAATATCAGTAACAATAAAAAGTAAATTAGATAACACAGGAAATCTAAATAATGATACACTAATAAAGCACCCATAGACTCTAATTAGATTTTCCGAGATGATTTTTAAAAGTACCTATAATATAGGAATGGCCGGTGTGCTCACTGGCTGAGCGCGGTATGGGCGACACCACACCAAGGGTTGCGATCCCCTTACCGGTCACGAAAAAGACAAAAAAATAAATAAATAAAATAAAAGTACCTATAATATATAAAATGCTTACTAATGCCACTGAAATATTATTCCATTATAATTAGGATTGTTAAGATAGAACTCTGATAATCTGCACAAAGACTGAATCTCCTCTCTAGCCAAACTAGCACCATTGTGTAAATGAGAAAAAAAATGCTCTTTCCTCAAGACTTTTTAATCTGGCAGAAATTTTACATACTGACTTTGATAGAACAAGGAACATTACTGACATCTGCTAAATACTGTCATAATATACAAACCTATGATATGAATGGGCATCTCCCCTCATCACATAATGCTGTTGCATAGTACACAAACTGCAAAAGCTGTACATGACAATCCTGCCCCAACTACTCTCAACAGTGGAGACTATTCCTCCCACCAAACTTGAAAAACTTGCCAATCTGAAATACTATAAGCTACCAGTCAGTTGAAGTTTTGATCACAAAGAGGTATTTCAATTTGAAGTTGTTTATATTCATAATACATAACATCAATGGAATAATAACAAGTATGTACAAGAGAAAGGTAACAACAACGAACCCCAGTTTTTAAAAATTAAAAAGAAAAAAACCCTTACTTGTTTTTTAACTTATTTTTCAAAGTTAAATAAACCTGGAAATGTTTCCTCAGAATTAGTGTTACTAGAAGACATTCTATTCAATAACAAAGTACTAATATCTATTTTACAAAAGTCTCATATTTTCATAATATAACAACGTTCAAGGTAAGTCCCTTAGATACCCAGTCAATGTCACAACACTTGCATATCCAAATTCTCTGAGATTAGAGATTGTCATGCTTTTTCCAATTGCCCAATTGATTCATAAAGGCTAAAGTGACAAAAAGAACAAAGCAAGAGAAAAATTTTACCTAGGATATTGAGTACATTATCTTAACCTCTTGTACAGACAGGAAACCTATCCTCACAAGTTATTCATTTCAGTTAAATTTGATAGATTTCAGAAATTTGTTCTTCTACTATTTATTCTGGATTATGCCATTTGCTTTTCATCTAATTTTAAACATTTAAAAGTGACCATATATCTTGATTTGCTTGAGACAGTTCTGATGTATGGCTGTCAGCCCAACATAACTGATAGTGCCCCCATTCCATTTCAAAAGTGTCCATTCTATACACTTAATTACTACCCATTTTTATTAATAAAACAATTATAAATTCTGCAAGCTGAACTTGGACTCAATATACATGGCTTAAAAATAACTCAGATAAAAAGCAAAAGGTTTAATAAAAGCTGTCACAGAAAAACTAGATGAATTGTGATGTAGAACAGTTTTTCTGCTTTAAACTGTTCTATATAATGAGATAAATTAGAAATTTGCAATTACATTTTCTGAGCTCATTCCAATTGTATCACCCACCTTTTAATGTAAGTATAAATACATGTGTATTTTCCCAAGAGTTTTTATCATCTACTGTTTTCATTTGTATCCACCAAGTCCATAAATTGTTTAGCATCTCCTCCTCCTTTCTGTATAAAATAATCATTTAGGATTTAAAAAGTATTAAATTCCCACAAAAGAACGATTTCAATGCCATTACCGTTGCCATTTTGCTGCTACATATTAACAAAAAGCAAAGTTTAAAGCAATGTTTTTGCAACATAGAACAGTCTTGTTTCATACTCTTGTTTTATTTACTGAGCCGCAGGGAGAGACTAAACATAATTTCTTTAAAAGAAAACAATGCCATTACCGTTGCCATTTTGCTGCTACATATTAACAAAAAGCAAAGTTTAAAGCAATGTTTTTGCAACATAGAACAGTCTTGTTTTATACTCTTGTTTTATTTACTGAGCCGCAGGGAGAGACTAAACATAATTTCTTTAAAAGAAAAGAAAATTTTTGGATATGCCATTTAATCCCATTGCAGTTTCAGGAAGAAAAATTATTAGCTCATATGCAGTCATTCAATAACATCCCCTATTATATTAAAACTATTTAAATACTAAATATCTTGATTTCACAAGGATATCCTAATTAGAATCCATCCTAGTCTCTTGTCAGAAGTAAAGATGAAATTCATGGGCTCTTACAAGGTGGCAGCTATATAGAGGACAAATGTTTGATGCTCCTTAAAAATTTTTTATAACTCCTCAGCTATATATTATTTACATGTAGCATCATGTCTAAAGGTAAGATTGTGATCATTTTGCACTGGTGTTATAGATTAACATAAATAAAGGTAGGAAAACCAAAATGCTTTGAAAACTATATTTTCATTTTACGAAACAATAACCATATTTTTTCAAGAAAAAACATTAGGTAACTACTTTTAAAGTTCAAGTTCCATCATCTTAATATATGAACACACCTGGATACGAGATTGTAAAAAACCACACATACACACAAGCTCTAGGTAGAGCTATAATAAACAAATTCCTTTTATAAACAAAATTTTAACTGAAAAGCCACAGTAGACGGAAAAAAGAAGAAAGGATATTACTTGGTAAAATCCAGTGACATCTACAATAGTTTTACAGCACATTTAAGCATTCTAGGGTTTTATATCTTCACCTGCCTTCCATTTCTCAGTTCATCCTTATAAAACTTCCAATTACAAACATGTTTGACCCCAAACCCAGACCTGAATTTGAGTGCCAGGAAAAGCAAAATGATAGTCCAAATTTCTTAATATCACAGCCTTATTTCAATAATGGTTCTGTTTAAAACACAATGCCGAGCTAAATGGGGAAAAAAACCAAGCAGCAATATGTAATTATACTAATAGTTATTCATTATATGGGAAGTGTTTTTTTTAGGATATCTAGAATGCACTTGGCTCCGTGAGTCTTCTAAATAATTACGATGACAGACCAACACTACCAAACTAACAGTATTGTGTAAGGGGCACACATTTACAATACTGATAGTCTTAAAAGCAGTAAAGCAAAAGAAAATATATCAAACAGCACATGCACATCTTATAGAACTTCCACTGAACTATCAATGGCTTCTATGCAATGTGCATCTTTTCCATAACTGTATTAACTATCAAGAAAGGTAAGGTGAGATTAAAAGTAATGGTACTGAACTGAATTGTTTGAAGCCAGTGCCCCACATGTGGGGAAAAGTGCATTTAGTTCAGCAGCAATACAGCACAGTGTGAAGATATTGTGCTTAGACACAGCTATTCCAGAATTGAAAGATGTACAAGGCAAGTCAAGATATAAAACCATAGTACACTGTTAAATAACCTTGAAACGTACATATATTGCAGTTTTCAAAGACATTCATGTCATTGTACAAGGATAGGAAGAAATTCTTAAAGTTACCTACTGTAGTTTATGATATAATAAATACATATCTATATAGCATTGTATATACATATATAGAATGTGTGTGTCTATATGTAATTTATTTATTTGCCAAATTATTCTATTAGTTTTTATGGATCTGCAACTTTCAAAAATGAAAAAAACTCTTTTTTCACTACAAGTTTCTCTTCCCATGAACTTAAGATATTTATACTAGAAAAGGTTTCAATACCCTCCCCCTACCCAATCTCACTTCAGATATTTTGCTTCACAACTCAGAGAACACAAAGAAATTCTAGATTTTTGATGCATCTTTTCACTTTGCCAGTTGTTTCAACCAGCAAATATCTTTTAATATTTAAACCAGCTGATGCAAATTCTTTAGCAGAGGATATAAACTCCAGATCTGACTGATTAAAACAGAGCAAATCAACCCCCCCCCCAAAATAATAATAATCCAGTGATTCACTCTGACTGTAAACAATATATAAAATTTAAATCTCAAATCTCAAAATAAGTTAAAGAAAAATTCTATCTTCAGGGCCTATAATATAAAGATCAGACAATTGATAAGGGGAAAATGTGTATGAAAAGTTGCAATAAAATTGTTTGCCCATTATTTTTCCTAAGAGAAAGTATTTCTAACTATGCTACCTCAGTCCCTTAAATTTAATAACTTCATAATTTGTTGGCAAATGTTTTAAGCAAACTGGCATATCAGATTATACAACAGAAAAACATTCATAAAATTCAGCAAAGAAAACTTATATAAGCCTTTTGTACAGAATTAAAAAAAATCTAAATGGCTATGATTCCTCTATTAGCAGAAACACATAATGCAATCTTATAAATCTGCCATATATATCAATATCTACATAAATAGATACAGATATAGCTATGAAACATTAATGGCAGTCTATTTCTGAACAGTGTGTGGGACCAGCAGATTTGTATCAGACCATGGCACGATATGGACCCTGCATCTTTAGGAACTGAATGATGAAAGAAGGTCCCCCAGCAACAATCTGAGGTGGAAGGTGACTAAGTGGACAGTTCTCAATACTCATGATTGAAAGTTTGCTGCAGAGAGCCAGCTCAAATGGAAGGCTATGCAGGTTGGGGTTGTCATTCAAATACAGTTCTTCTAGGTTCTCCAGTGTACCTGTTTAAAAAAATCAT
The DNA here is from genome assembly GCF_000696425.1 of Galeopterus variegatus. Lineage (NCBI taxonomy): Eukaryota > Metazoa > Chordata > Mammalia > Dermoptera > Cynocephalidae > Galeopterus > Galeopterus variegatus. The sequence continues at coordinate 124,996 of NW_007726585.1, forward strand.
ATCAGCTGTTATTTTTTTTTAAAATTAATTACTACTAAAAACAACTGAACATGATGCTATTCTGCACATTACGTATACTGAATTCACATTTCCTTTTATTCTCTTCTCTTAGCTTTAAAAATCTCACAACTGTAGATCTCAAAACTTTACTGCATATTCGACTGCGGAGATTTTAAAAGAACCCTGATGTCCAGGTCACACTTCTGACCAACTAAATCAGAACTTTTTCCTTTATGGTTGGTTTTCAAGCTTGGGGAGTTTTTTGAAAATAAACATGCTCCATTTCCAGAGATTCTGTTTGGGATTGCTTAGCTTTCATATATATATTTTTTAAGCTCCAGAAGTGTATTTATTATACTTCAGTGTCTATAATTACTTTTCTGCTTTAGACAATGTGACAATTTCTCATATTAACTAATTTCTCATGTGGAAAGTTTTTATTACCTGGTATAAATCACTAAAAGAGTTATCACACATTTGGCAGTAAGCCAAAAATCAATTTATGTAGTCTTTTAAAAAAATTTTTATACTGTCTAAAGAATACTCATACTTTCTAGGCAAATGCCTCAAGCAGTTACATGATGCTGGCTTTATAAATATACCAGAAATGTAAGTGTAAAGTTGCCTCATGTGTTTCCAATTTTTAAACTTCAAAATTTGGAGTATTTGATAGTGGTACTTATTAGAAGACTAATAAAAATAACAGCTAGCAGGTAATGGATCTGTTTACATGTAATATTTATTTAATCTTCACAACAACCCCATGAGAAGTTACTTATCCTTATTTCACAGGTAAGAAATTTGAGGCTTAGGGAGTTTATGTACCCTATCCAAAGTCACAGAGCCAATAAGTGGCAAGGCCAGATTTTGAATTGTCTTATCTCCAAAACCTTAACTACTACTAATCTATAGTGCCTCTGGGACAGCACACTATAGGTGGGAGAACACAGTACACAGGATTAGTCATTTAAGAACTACTGTCTATTTACTATGTGACCTCAATCAATTAATTCTCTTTACAACTTGTGCTGCCTAAAATTCAAGGTGGTCATGTTAATTATATGAAATAATGGATATGAAAATACTTGGAAAATGCTAAAATACTGCCAAATAATATTATCTAAAAACCTTAAAACATAAAGAAATGTTCTTTTGGCATATTACTAATTTAATTCAAGCCTGTGTAATTTTTAAATTTGATAGAAATATAAAATATTTCTTCTAAACTGAGGTTACATACAAAACCTATTAGAAATATAAGTATTCTAAAACATTCTCAAATGTAGTATTAATCCTAACACTCCCTGAGGAAACCTAACCAAAACCAATCAACCAACAGTGCTCTATAAAAAAATTCTTAAGTCTGATGTAACTTCAGTTTACAAAAACAGATTTGTCATATTTATCTAAAATACTGCTTGAAAGCACAACAGCAAGTTACTAGTACAGAGTCAAGCATTCACAGGGTTCATACCGATTTCCTCAGGAAGATGAGTAAGTAGGTTCTCTCCAAGGCCTAGATGTGTGAGATTGGTAAGGTGACCAATGCCTCTGGGAAGAGTGGTCAACTGGTTGTTTGTCAAGACTAATTTCTAAAAGATTAGCAAGATAAAAGACAGTTACATATGTATTTCCTACAACTGATATAGACTTTAACACATCTACAAAACAATAAAATAACATAGAAATTAGAATGGATGAGAATCACTTAAGTTATAGATTTTTCTTTCCAAAAATATCATTTGTTAGGAAAACAAAAATGGATAGGTTACGTAAAATAAACTAATCCCTAATGTTATAATAGGAATATCTATCTGGTTCAAGAATTAGGTCAAAATCTTAAGGAAAATGTGCAATTTGGAATGGACTCCAAAAAGTTTAACCATATAACTATAAAACATCACGATACCAGCCACCAAAACAAAACAAAACACAATAATGTTTTACCTGTAAATCCTTAAGATAAGCAATTTCATTTGGCAAGGATTCCAATTTGTTCTCCTCTAGATCCAACTCTCTTAACTTCCTAAGATTTCCAAGACCATGAGGAAGTTTCTTTAGAAGATTGTTTGATAATATTAGAACCTAAAGAGAAATTATTGACAAGAGTATTACAAATCATGAAATGGAATTACACACGTATTACTATTGTGTGGCTTAAAATTTATTAAACAATGCTAATTTTCCAAATAGTGAATATAAGCGTAATGTTCAAATTACCTAACATAAAATATTTCACTTACTATTCTAAAAAAAATCACCATAGTTACTGAAAATATTTTTATGTGATTATGCAAAACTAATAAAAGCAAAAGAAATACACTTTAACTAAATTACAAAAAAGTAAAAAGATTACTATTTGCACTAAGATTCATACAGTTAATGGTATTTGATACTGAATAGTTACAAATGTCTGTCTAATGGGAAATGGATTATTTATTCACAACTCCTTACAAACCATCACTTAAAGAACGTTAACAACTGACTTCTAAACTGCCTATATCAATCCACTATAGTTATTATTTCTGTGTATTTATTACAAGGCATCCTGCAAGATACTGAAGGAAAAAAAAAAAAGGCTGAAGAAGATGTTCTTTGTTCTCAAAGAAGTTATAAACTAGCAGGAGGGTAAGAAGACAATAATGGGTATGAGGACAATGGAATGAGCACTAAGTTAGAAAGATTATATAAGGTTCTTGCTAATTTTTTATGCTCACTTATTTCCTCCAAAGTTATACTACCCATAATAAAATAAATATACACAATAACACCAAGAAAATAATAACAACAGCTACCATTTGAGTTTACTATTTACAGAGTGCTATACTAAATGCATTATGTGCATTACTGCATTTAATCCTAGTTACAACCCTGTGATATGAATACTATTATCCCAATTCCACATCTGAAACTGAAGCTTGGGCAGGTTAAATTTATAAACATAAACAGATAAAACTGGAGTGGCACTCAGATCTGTTTGACTTTAAAGTCCATATTTTTTTTTAACTATTACATGATACTATTTCATCTTGTTAAATAAAGTAATAAAATAATAAGATTTTTTTAAAAACGCTGATATGGAGGAAAAATTTTAAATCAGTATATTTACTATTAGTAAGCTTTTTCACCAAAAAGATGAAAACTCTAGGTACTCAGAGGCATGAGAAATCATCCTTGACTAAGGAGGTGACAATAAGATGGATCGTTAATTTTACAGAAAAGAATTTTAAAAGAAAAAATTAAGGGGATGAGAAGAAAGCATTATAGGTATTGAGAACAACAGGACTAAACATACAGAGCTACAAATATACACACATTTTCAACAAAGAAAATAATCTGTTTAAAACAGCAGGTTGGGTAATTAAGATGGAAAAGTAGGCCAGAGTCATATAATAAAGGGTTCTGAATGCCAGTCTGAGGAATCCATAATTATTTTTGTAGAGTGTGGTATAGTTCTTAACAGAATTAAGAGAAGAAAAGCATGTTCTAAAAAATGCTAAGTTTTAGAGACCTTTCCTTTCAAAGATACTTTATAGCATTCAAACCTACCAACTTTTACTGGGCAAGAATAATTCAGAAAGATCAAGCCTAGACTAAGTCAATACCTCCTCCTTCCAATAGGGCTATATGTTTAAGAGAGCTCTAAACATTTCTAATTATGATCTTCAAGCGAACAGAAACTGCTTATTCTAATTTGAAACTTTATACATGAGATAATTGTGAAAGGATCTGAGGAGGTCTAAATGCTTACTTATACTCACCTCGAGAGAAACGAGACCAGACACATCCTCAGGGATCTTTGTGAGCTGATTAGTGGCTAAATTCAATTCTACCATACTGGTCCAAGTTCCAAAATCCAAGGGAAGTGATGTTAACTGATTGTCCTGGCAAAGAGAAAAAGAAGCACCCTAGGTAGAACCACAAAAACAAATCTCCACATATGCCTCCCTTTGAAAGAGAATTCTTAACTAAACAAAACCTTTCCTCCCTTTTTGATATCCAAAATATAAAAAGAAAAACAGCAACAAAAACTTTAAGCCTCCCAAGTTTTTCTTACGGTAATTAGGCTCTTATTTTGAGGTTGAACTGGAACCGTGTTTCCTATGTGATCATTTGTAATAGAAACAGAAAAATATACTACACAGAGAAACACTTGAGATTTCAAAGATCCTAGTGATAAACATGATGTTTTCCTCATTTTACAATAATGCACAGATAAAGATATGAGCACAATGGAAGAAGACACATCTAATCATAGCCCACAGGAAACCCAGATGAGCTCTCAGGAATTCCACAGGTGCTGAGCAGTAAAGTAGAAGAAGAAAACATGGTCTTAATAAGACAGCAAATTAAATCATTAAAACACTAATTAAGTATCTATAATTTCATTTTAAAGATGGTAAAATATATTTATCATAAAATAATAAAAACAGATGATGAAAGGTTAAGTATGAAACTAATTTTTAAAAAAATTACACATGGGGGCCGGCCCGGTGGCGCAATAGATAGTGCGCCGCTTGGGAAGCGCGGCGGTGCTCCCGCCCGAGGGTTTGGATCCCACATACAGACTGGTTCCCGCTCACTGGCTGAGCGAGGCGCGGGAGCAACACCGAGGGTTGCGATCCCGTTGCCGGTCCCCGGTCCGGTACGGGGGCAACACTGAGGGTTGCGATCCGTTGCCGGACACGGAAAAAGACAAAAAAAATTTTAAAAAATTAAAAAAATAAAAATAAAAAATTACACATGGCTATACACAGAAAAAAAGAGAGAAATATTTGCCAATGATTCACTTTTTCCTGCTTCCAAATACTCATTTAGAAGATACACTTTCATCAATAACAACTCTTACCACACTGTTGTGTGGTAGGAGTACAGGTATTGGGAGAGGATGACCAGCACCCCTGTCCCTGCTGGGTGTCAATGATACATGCCAATATATTAACAATGATGGTTAATATCTTGGTGGTGGGATTATTTTATATCCTTTTCGTTCCTCTATATTTAAATTTTTTCTGCAACAGACATGAATTACTTGTCTTATTTTACACAAATCATCCATAAGAGAAATCCTAAGTAGCAAATATCCACTTGAAAATCAAGTTTTTCTTTTACAGTATTTAAGATTATCTATTTATTGTAACATCTAAACTTATTACTGATCTGTGCCCAAACTACTGATAGTTATAGGTTGATACAATATTTTCATTTTTAAAAATTTACTACTGGTGCTTATATGAGGAGAAAAATGTCAAGCTTCATTTTGATTTCTTCAAGAAAAAGTTCTGTTAAACATTTATCATGTTTGAAGAAATATTAAGGCAAAGTTCTATGCAAAGTTTTATTTTTATTTTATTGAAAACAGCAAGCCTTTCCAAGCTAACATATTACAATAACATCATATCCATAAAAATGTATAGCCAAATGCAAAAACTAAAGAACACTTGGACCACTGTCTTCTAAGCCTATTATTACAAAATAAACATTCAGAACTAATACCATTACCACTGCTAAATCTCATACAACCAGAATAAAAGATATCTTGAATTTCCATTAGTTGACTTACTATACACTTCCAAAGAATCATCATAAAAGATACATACCATATTTATAAACAAGTGTAGATAGAATCAAGAAATTGTAGTTTAAAAAATCAATTTGAGATGGTTCATCAAAGACAAAAAGATGTAATATGATACAACAGAAAGAACACTAAACTTAGAATCAGGAAAACTAGGTTCCCGGATTCCCACCTCAGCCACGAATCGGCTATGTGGCCAATTCAGTTATCATTTCTGGGCCTAAAGTTTATTCACTACACATTAAAACACTGACTAGATGATTTTCCAGTTCTTTTCTCCTTTCACAATAAACTTCATTACAAATGTGAAACTCACTCACTGTAGAGTATACAGATAAGCAAAAAGAAACTGAAGAATACCCATAAATAATTGTGATATCCAAAGATAAACGTTATATTTTGGTAAACACTGGCTATATGCATGCATATAAATATATAGATATTTAATATGTAAGTTAAGCATATTAAAAACAACTTTTAAAAACTGTGTGGAAAGAAATTTTTACATGTTTTACCTTTCTTCTACTTAATAAACTGATAATATTTCAACTGGTATTTAATATTCTTTAAGACTAGATTATTATTTTTAATGGCTCCATAATATTCCACTGAAGATATATTACTTTTCATATATTAAATCCCTATCAGTATTAATAAGTTGGTACCTCTGAAATAGATAGCTCTGTAATACATATCCCCATAACTATACTGTTATGGACATTCATGATTATTTCCTTAGAACAAATTCCTAAGTTCTAAGACATCTGTTATCTGATACAGTTGCCCTAATGTATCCTTATTATCAGTTTAGATCCCATTAGCAAAGTGCAAGTACCCATTCTCCACACCAATAGAGAAAACATAAATATTAGCAGAAGTACTATAATAGTAGCTTCCCCACCCACACCCCAATGCAAACAGATGCTTACCTTCATATTTAGCTTACTTAATACTTTTGCTCTGGAGAAAATTCCAAATGGAATTTTATTGATTCGATTGTGTTCCATGTTGAGGGAATAAATGGTGGAAAACTGAGATGGACCACCCACTGGATATAACTGGAAGCAATTTCTAGCTAAGGTCAAACTATTCAGTTTCACAAGACTTGACAAAAGACTCTGTAAAAAATGGAATAAGCATAAGAATTAGAATTGTAACTATTTTGTATAGAACAGCAGTCCCAAACACAAATGCCTCAAAGGGCCTTGCAGGTAACAAATGACAGAGACTGGTTAGGCTTGTTCTGTGGCACCCCATCTACGTGGACAGTCACTATTATCAGCTCTAGAAAATTGTTGCTTTGAAGAAATGTTGAGCCAGATTTCAAGATTTTATAAGAAACAGGAAATTCTGATTTTTACTATTTGGCTTCAATTTATTTAAAACACTCTATGGAGTAAAGAAAATATGTCTGTGAGAAATGTCTATGGGGGGGAAGGGGTCAGTTTGAGACCTGTACAGAGCAGGAACTTTAGTTTCAGACAGTCCTGGGTCTGAGTCCTGGCTCTGCCACTGGCTATGTGGCCAGTCCTATCTATGTCTTGGTTACGTACCTATCTCTAAATTATTATTAAGATTAACACAATGCCTGATACAGAATAAGCTGTAGTTTAGTAATTTAATGGTTCCTTTTAGAAATAATAAATTCAGAAGATGATTATACTTCCTGATATTGTACGAATAGAATATGTTACTTTTCTATAGGGTAAAATTTCTGAAGGAATATATTTATCCATTAAACAAGTATATACTTAGCATATAACCCCATCTCCCCTACTTTAGCTTCCCACCATGTAACCAAAGTGCTAATGTGTAGGTATTATAAAAGAATCTGCTATTAATAGGACTAAGCCATATTTAGAAAAAAACAAAGCACACAAATAGAAAACAATTAGAAAATAATACGTAACTGCATGTAATCAATAATAAACTACGTAGAATAGGCTCTTGCTATTCAAAGTCTGGGCTGAGGAAAAGCAGCCATAAGCACCTCTGGGAGATTGTTAGAGATGTAAACTCTTGGGCCCCACTCCTACAGAATCATAATATGCAATATTAACAAGATTCCTAGGTGATGTGTATGCTCATTAACATTTGAGAAACATGCATATAAGCTATAAAATAGTTTTGAGTCCTGGCTCTTTTAATAGCTTTTGACTTCAGGCAAGTCATTTTTCTGAACCTTGGTTTATTCATTTTTAAAATGATGCCTTATTTTATAGGTTGAAGTGAAGACTAAAAGAAAAAAAATACATAAGTAGCTTTATAATACCTAGCAGATAAGTGCTTAAATTTTAAATCCCTTCCCTATTTAAATTCAAAGAAAAGAAGAAATACTGGAATAGCTAGAAAAGCAGGAAGGCAGTTGAGAATGAGCTAGATCTTGAAGGATAAAAATTTTTAAATATTCAAAAGTAGAAGAAAACATTCTAGATTGAAGTAAAAGCGCAAGCCAACGCCCCCCCCAAAAAAAAAACAAAAACATGTACAAGTGTGAGGTGTGTGTGGGTTTTATTTAAATAATGTTCAAACTTCAGCAGTCCACCATGAGCAAACTGAAGACTTAGTACCTGTGGTGTCAGTATAACTGGCAAGGCCAGCTGAAGGAATGAAGTAGCTGCATAATTGAAAGTATAATGAAACAATGGACTGAAACTTGTTCTTTATACTGAACAGAAGCTATCCTTATCATTCTCCTATTCTTGTACACAAACAAAAAGCAAGCATAGGCCAAGAGTGGTGGTGAGAAAACTGAGTCGCAGGCAATTCAGGAAAAATGTCTAAAGAAAATAAAAAAGTTTTACTGAGTGTCATGACAAAAACGTTATTCTTAGAACTGACTTTATTGACTTGACATTCTTCTATTTAAAAAGTTAATATCTGAGTACATTTAAGAAGGGGCAACAAGAAGGCAGCTCTTCAAAGTTTTATTTCTAAGGTCAAATTGTGAAACCTGGGGTTTGCAAATCATTGATTTTTTTGGCCCACCCCACCCCCGCCCCCGAGACACCGGCGCGCTGCCGCAGGGGTGGGCGCTGGGAGGGGCCTAATTGCAGCGACGGGTCTTTGCTCCCTCTGCCCAGGGATTAGGCGAGCACTCCATGCTAATCTTCTCTATATCGTTCCAACTTTAGCATATGTGCTGCGGAAGCCAGCACAGCTTGAGAGTCAGACACACCTGGGTTCCTATCTTAGCTCTTCTGCTTAACAGTTTTGTCAACTTTGGTGAGACAGTCAATGTATCTCTCACCGTACTTCCAAAAAATATTTAAAATAACAAATCTGGCCAAAAACATAACCTCTGAAGTTTTATCTCCCTATGTATCTGATAAGAATACCCTAATAACTAGTAGAATTATACTGAAAATTAAATGAGATAATACATGCAGAGCTCGAGCTTCATGGCTGGAGCATATGTGCTTAAAGTTCTGTTCCTTTTCCTTATGTATATATGTACACATTAAACTAGTCCATTTTCAGATAATCTTCAAACAAAAATATATACTCATTTTGCCAGCTTCGATTTCAGCAACATGAAGAAGCCCTTATTGAAAACCACTTTCATTTTTCTTGCCTATCCAGCTTGATTTTATTGTTTTCCTTACTGTGTTTACCACAAATACATTCGCATTAAGGATACGCTGCTTCCAAAGCACATTGACTACTTTTAATTAAGACTTAATGCTTTCCCACATTTGGACGAAGCCAATCAAGGGTTTCCCCCATCTTTAAATACACTCATGTACGTGTGTGTTTACACACACACACACACACACACACACACACACACACACCTTCTCCCACATCTAGTCTGAAGAGAGCGTACACACACACACACACACACACACACACACACACCTTCTCCCACATCTAGTCTGAAGAGAGCTGTCCTCTTTATAATCCTCTTACCAAAAATAAAAAGATAGGTTGTTACCAGGGGTTGGGGGGAAGGATGGATGAAAGCACAGAGCACAGAGGATTTTGGGGGCAGTGAAATTCTTTTGTATGATCCTATGATAGTGGATACATACCACTATAAATTTGCCCAAACCCATAGAATATACATCACCAGGACTGAATCCTAATGTAAACTATTGACTTTCGATGGTTATGATGTGTCAATGTAGGTTCATCTATCTTAACAAATGTACTACCCGGATGGAAGATATTGATAATGGGGGAGGAAGCTATGCATGTGTGGGGATAGGGAGTGTATGGAAAATCTCTATACTGTCCAATCAATTTTGCTGAAATTAAAACTGCTATTTAAAAAAAATAAATTGACTTATTTCAGTCACAAAATATTGTGTATAAAAGTATATAGCATATACCTGTATTCTAACAAGTACCTCAGAATCATTAGTTTCCCTTCACTGACAATAAGACTGGACACATATATTTAAATTTTTTCACTTTTGAACTTTGATATAGATCCAGTCTTTATATTTAGGCATGTTGACACTATAAAGGCAGTCAATCTTAACTTAAGCTCACAAATCATACCCAAAAAGAATCCCAACAAGGCCTAATTAAAGAGCTAATAGCCTGCCTTATGATGGATATGAGTCATTATCAGAAAAGGGGAGGACATTAAATAGTAGAACCTCACCCATTATCATTCTAAATTACCATTATCACAGAAGGACAAAAATCCAGACAGTCTAGTTCTCAGGGCTGTATCTGAAACCTGTGGATTTTACTCTTTATCCCACTTACAGTGCTACTAACAATAGTACTCTTTTGCCACAGGTCAAATACTGTCATTGCAGTCTTAAGAGAACTGGTCCAGCCTAGAAACTACAGTCCTGGGAAAATCAACTTTATACTCCAGACCAAGCTGTTTTCTGAAAATGCAAACAGTCAAATTAATAGAAGCCCGAAATTAACAGGTGCTACTTCATTTCTGTCTCCCTAAGAAACAAATCACTTGAAAAAACTTTTTTAAATAAATTGCTACAAACCTACAGCTTCATCTACCCAAACGGTTCTTCATAAATCAAAGCTTAAATCTAAAAAACATTCATCCAAAGAACTTTTATTCTTAATTCAAAAATATATATACACACAGAAAAAATAGCAATAGTCAAAACACAGTAGAGCCTTTTTTTCGTGACCAGTAAGGGGATCACAACCCTTGGTGCGGTGTCGCCCGCACCGCGCTCAGCCAGTGAGCGCACCAGCCAGTCCTATATAGAATCAAAACCCGTGGCGGGAGCGTCGCTGCGCTCCCAGCCCCAGCTCCGCACTCTCCCGAGTGCGCCATGGAGCCGGCCCAGAGCCACTTATATGAGACATTTTTAATTGTTAGAAAAAAGACTTTGCAAAGCTCAGACAATTCATAAGTCTGAATTCTACAATTCCATTCTTTTATTTGTTAGGATGCTATAAGATACTATGCTTGAAATAACTACAAGCATAAATATGTTAAGTGTGCTAAAATAGTAGATAGCAAAAGAAAGGCAAGAGTCAAAGAATAATAATGTTGAGACGGACAATTAAAAAAATGAAAGTATTATATCTTACCCAATCAATTCCTAAGCAAAATAAGTGAAAATATTTTTCTAACAGAACCGACAAAACCCAAATTAAAAATAATGTGTGAAAAAATAACAGATTTTGGTGATTGTCATATACTAAATAGGCTTTAATATTATTGTACAAACCGGCTAATAATTTGGGTTACAGGAGAGCTGCACCTAATATTAATCTTGTTAATAGTACATTCTATGTACATCATTCTTTTATCATCTTTCTACTGTACGTTTTTCTAACTGAATTGGGTGGGATAGCTGAGATTTAAAACCAGCCATACAGCTTTTCCTTAATAGCTTTTACTGCCAGTTCCCAAAATGATATGAGAAAGATTTAAGTGGTGCTAAAGAGGACTATAGCACACTGACTTCCTCCTTGTTTTTCCCTTCTTTTCTGCATTAAAAAAAAATTTAATATGTTCCTATACCCATTCTTTCTTCTTTGGGATTTTTATTTTAGTGATAGCTGTATAGCCATAGCATACTCATTATTTTAAAAATCTCAATCACCAAATTATTTACCCAACTGTAAAGATTTACTAGTTTTCCCTGCATTATATGCAGACTCGTTTCAAATACTGTTTTCTTTAATCCACTTCTTACCTCTGGTAGAGTAGAAATGTTATTGTTCTCTAAATTTAATTCTTCAAGTGCACTGCATTTTGCTAGTGATCTGGGTATTGCTGACAGTCTATTATATCTCAGACCAAGACGACTTAAACTGGACAGGTTTCCTGTAAATACAAAACAAAAGAATTTATTTTTTAGAAAATCTGATGAGCCTCTCACTGTGACAGGCTATCTAGTGGATATTTATGAATTGCTTTGAAGTAGTATTTCAGCAAGATCATTTACTTCTTTATTTTATTTTATTTTTTGCAGTTGACTAGTATTGAGATCCAAACCCTTCACCTTTTTGTTATTGGCACTGTGCTCTAACCAAGCGAGCTAACCGGCCAGCCCAAGATCCTTAACTTCTAGTACCAAGGAACCACACACTACACTTTATCAATTAAGATGAAATTAAAACCACTTTTGTGCCGACTTGTCTTAGAGAAATAATGAGACAGACAGCTATAAATTAATTTTTAAATGAACAATTAGAAGGTATTGGCATACTTTAACAAATTAAATCTTTAGATAAGGCCTAATTTAATTGCATCAACGTAGTGTATATTTTAAATTTATAATAATTATACCTTTTGTATCTATGTGATGATTATCCAACTTAGAATCAGTGGTTATATATAAAAATGTATATGCAATTTTGGAGAAGATATTTCCAAATTTCTAAAATGATATTATTTAAAATATAAGATGCATGATTATTTTATGAGATCAGAAAAGTTCAATATCTTCCATGAGTAAGGACAAACATTCTAAAATTTCTGTGAACAGATGGCTTGATGACAAAAAAAAAAAAATTGCTCAAACCAAAAACAATTACAAATAAAAGTGAGTTATAGTCTCTCTTATCTAAGCATAAGAGCTCAAGCACAAATTAGCCGCTACTGAATAAAAAGCAGAGAATTTTATTTTCTAGGCATTTTCTAGTTTTATTGCTAACAGTACATGGCCATCTACACGTAAGCTACCTGGAAGAATATGATGGGATCTGCTATAAAAGGTTCAAATCAAATATAATTTCCCAAACAATACACATTAGAAAATAAGTTCATTTTGATACCAAAAAGAAAAAAAGGTAACTGTAATGAGGATTTAGTTCAATGTATTCCTCTATCATGGCTGATTAATTTCTTTTCTTCAAATTGTTATGGAAAAATTCCAGGTCCCACTGGCTAGATCCAGGTTCTTGGTGTCTCAAACAAAGAATTGGACGAGACATGCCAGAAATGAAAAGTAAAAGCAGTTTTATTTAGCAAAGGAAGAAGGAAGAGTACACTCTGGAGAAAACAGAGCAGACTCCAGCGAGAGAGGAGAGTGCTCAAGAACCCCCCCCAGTTACATTCCTGGGATTTTAAGTCCTCTTAGTTGGATTCATGCCATTTGGTCATTGGTTGAGCCCTGAATGTAATCTCTGTCGTACTGGTTAAAGAGACTGGCACTCTAGCTGGTGGGGCTCCCTGTGTGGAATTGTCTTCGTCTCTTGTAGTCACTTCTGTGCACGTGCTTGCTTGCTCAAGGGAACCAGTTTGTCCCATTTGCAAATAACCAGTTTTTCCTTCTCTTGCTCTTGTCTCTATCTAGCGTACTGCCTCAAAATTACAACTGTTGTTATGATATTCTCGATGGGCAAAGTTAAAATGCCAAATGTAGTCCTTACTTTCAAATTAAAGTTATTTCCAGTGTTAGAAATTGCAGAAGTGGATGGCTGTGTCACACCTAACTTTTTGGGGACAAATATCTTGAGGCCTTTCAACTTTCAGCAACCTTCTGGTGTCTGCCCTTTTCTTTCTTTTTCCTTTAATTATTTTTTAAAAGCTGTTACATGATCAACTCTCATAGATGCAATATTACTTTAATATTTAGAGAAGATATGTATTAGTCTATAGCATAAGTTAAGCCTTGACTACAAGGGCAGTCACTATGCCTCATAACCTTTATCTAGTTATCATCCATCTGCATCTATCCCTCTTGCTGAAGAAATCAGTTACTGAAGTTTTGAGAATTGACTAGTTGCAGCTAATTTTTACCCTTCACATTTTCAAGGTAGGAATTAGTCATTGATAATAAAAAATACTCTTATGATTCTATACCGTAAGTCAAATCAACTATAATGCAGAAAAACTTAGCAATTATTTCAATTCCTTCAAATAGAATTATTCCATAGGTATGCTATGCACATTTACATCACTTTCTTACAACAGTGTTTGGAAACCGGGACAAGAATTTGCTGGTTCTGATTAAGATTCCAATAGGCATAATATTGAATACAGAAGCAACAATAAAAACTACCACTTGGCAAAGACATTTAAGTTTGTCTTTATAGTGCTTTCTAAATTAACTAAGGATGCTTCACTAGGGTCTTTCTGATGACAGCCTGGTGAGAAGTATCAATTTTGGAGGAAAAAACAAACAAAAAACAGAGAACTGGATGACTTTCCAAAGCCCCAGAGAGTTTAGAGATTAGAATATAAGACCAAGAATCAAATTTGCTATTGCTATCACGCATTATGACATTGAATAAGACACAGATAAAAGTTGGGCTGGCAGAAAATAATCCGCTATATGACTTCGTATGTATGTTAATTATAGTCATATATAGAATGGTAAAAAAAAAAAAAAGTGGGGACAACCTAAATGTTCAATAGAAAAATAATTATTTAAATTGGAAACACTACAGTAAAACAGAAAACCCAAAGTATTTTATATTATCTATGTGACCATGGGCAAGTTACTTAACCCCTCTGAGTCTGTTTCTTCATCTGTAAAGCAGGGATAATGCCACATACCTGACAGGGTTGTCCTAGATATAATGTGTGTAAGATACTCAGCACCATGACTGATGCATAACAGATGTTCAACACATAATTTTTATTCTATGGTATGTATTCAGTTGAGATAAAACATTGAATCTAAAAAACAACCTATGTCTATAGTACCAAATATAAACAAACATTCTTTGCTAGCTTTTAAGGCTCCCCATCATATAATCATACTCTACCAATCCAGATACTTATTGTGTAACTGCTATGTAAATGCAGTGCCAAACATAAGATGTACTCTGTCTATTCTCTGAAGAAGCTTACACTACAGTGACATAGTTTCACAAATAAGTATAATACTTAGTAGATTATGATAGTGCCCTAACAGAGATATGAACAAAATGCTTTCAATGTTTAGAGAAGGAAGAGACAACTTCCAGAAGGAAGAATCAAAGCAGGTTTTATTAAAAAGATGGAAGAGTAAATCTTAGAAAGGAGAAACATCTCTGCCTCTAAGAACAAGAGGGAATGAACAAAACAAAGAAGGAAAATAAAGACATGTAGGGGTGGTAAGATGTTTGCATTCTTTACATTGCAAAGCTCATCTTCTCCATAAAGCGAAGACATGAGCTAAATTGTGGAAAAACAAACATGGTGGTGGTTTGAAGTTTTAGATAGCTATCCTGTGATATTTGATAAAAAGATGAGAGGTGAGAAAGATACCTCAGAAGCAGTAATAAGAGCCATCTGAGGGTAATTAGCATGGACTTTAGCATAAACTATGTGAAGGGACTTGTCACAGTCACCAGCCAGCCAGTTAGGGGCAGAGCTAGAATGAAACTCATTTGGCTTCCTATCAAGAAATCTTTCTTCAAGATCTTCATTGACTTTGCTCCAGATAGCTGTTTTCTTGTTGACAAAGAGGCATGATTTGCTTATTTTCTTACCTCCATGCCGTTTGACTGTCTATGCTATTGTGCTCATGGAACACATTTCTCTTCCATACTGAGTCTAACACATTTGTTCATGAAGACTTCCCTCACCATTCTATCAAGATATAATTGATCTCCCCATAAATCAAACTTATAGCAGCATACTGTTTTCACCATAAGTTGGTATTCAATTACATTTGGTCTTAGGTTGTTAATTGTTTCATGGATTAGTCATCTCTCCCACCAGACTGAAAACCTTTAGGGGAGGAGACTTGCTATTCTCTCTCTCCATAGTATTTGCATTTCTCTCTTTCCATAGTATTTTAGTGCTAAGCACATGGCAGGCATTCATTCACACTTTCTTAACAATTATGGAAGCTAAAACATTCCACTATTTGTCCTCCTTTGCATTAGAAACAAGATACAGAAAATTATATGAGGCCCATAAAAATCTCTTTTCTTTGACCCAAATTTATTTTATAAAATAGCGTGTCTATAAAACACAGATTTTACTGGACATGATTTAAAAATATCAGATTTCCCTTGTCTATCTGAATATAAACTAATTAATTCTTCAACAAATATCTGCAAGAATTTTTTTCTGGGATATCCAACTTTTGAGCAGCCCATTGTTAGACACCAGCCAGAAAGAAAGTACTAATAACTCCAGCTTCTTGCATTTCTTCCACACCACACCAAATAATTTTTTAATTACAAATGCATCTATATGAATCCATCTTACTCTCTTCTGTAGATAACCATGGTTTGTAGTCTAATATGTACCGACTGAGACTATTAGCTAAGCATTTATTTACACATATACAAATACAGGGATTTTTTTTTATGTTTATGTGTTTTGTTTTTAGATAAGTGGGAACATTCCATATGCTTTTCCACCCATATAACAGGTCATAAAATATTTTCCTGTAAATAAATACAGATATACCTCACTCTATTTAACCATTGTAAAGTATTCCATGATATGTGTGTACCATTATTTATTTAATTGTTGTCCAATTGATGGCATTTATCTCTAATTTTTAAAAAGGAATTCTGGGGCCGGCCCGGTGGCGCACTGCTATAGTGCGCCGCTTGGGGAGTGCGGTGGTGCTCCCGCCGAGGGTTCGGATCCCACATACAGACGGGCCGCTCACTGGCTGAGCGAGGGGCGGGAGCAACACCGAGGGTTGCGATCCCGTGGCCGGTCCCGGTCCGGTACGGGCACGACACTGAGGGTTGCGATCCGTTGCCGGTCACGAAAAAAAAAAAAAAAAAAAAAAAAAAAGGAAAAAGGAATTCTGTAATGAACACCCTTCTGCATATCTGTGTGCATGTGAAAATACTTCTGATGTGTTGGAGGATATAGATATTTTAAATCTTGAAGGATAGTACCACAAGGCTATATCAATTTTCTTTCTACAAAGAGTGAAGGACAGTGCCCATTTACTCACATCATTGCAAAACGGGAAGGGATGGTATCAATATTTTATCTGTTGCCTATTCCATGCCTATGACTGATACAGCAATGGTGGTAAAGGTGGAAATTTTCCTATGAGTAGTGATCATGTATGACTATAAAGAATTTCAAAATCTTCTGATAAACTGTATGCTACTGAAGGTAAAAAGAGGCAGCCAACCTTAAGAAAGAACTGGAAATAGACAAGACCATCCCTTTCTCTCCTTCATACTACTGCTTTCCCTATGGAAGAAAGCTGTTCCATTGAAATAAAATGGCTGAAGTATTCACCAAAGTGTCTTTGAAGTCTGCCAGAAGAGGAAAGGGCCAATTAATTTTGATCCATCACCAGCCGTACCTCATTCACTTTTTACAGTAGAATAGTAGATTAATACAATATTTTAAATGTTTTTTATTCTCGCTTAAACCTAAAAACTTTCTGTGATAACAAAGATTAGTGTAGTAATCAAATTTTAAATGTTTATCAATTCAGAAGCCCAGTATATGGAGGCTAAACTAAAAAGCTTCTACACAACAAAGGAAACAAGAAAGTGAAAAGACAACTACAGAATGAGAGAAAATATGTGCAAACTATAAATCTGACAAGGGATTAATAGCGGAATATACAAGGAACTCAAACAATGTTACAGTCAAAAAACTAATAGTCCTATTAAAAAATGGGCAAAGGAGCTGAATAGGTCATTCTCTCAAAGGAGGACATATAAACAGCCAACAGGTATATGAAAAAATGCTCAACATCACTAACCAAAGAAACACAGATCAAAACCACTTTGAGATACCATCTCACTCCAGTTAGATTGGCTATTATCAAAAAGACAGAGAATAACAAATGCTGGCAAGGATGTGAAGAAAGGGGAACCCTTCTGCACTGTTGGTGGGACTGTAAATTAGTATAGCCATTACGGAGAACAGCATGGAAGTTCTGTAAACTACAGATCCAGCAATCCCACTACTGGGTATATACCCAAAGGAATGGAAATCATCATGTTGAAGGGAAACCTGAACTTCCATGTTTATCGCAGCTCTATTTACAATAGCCAAGAGTTGGAACCAACCTAAATGTCCATTGATGGATGACTGGATAAGGAAAATGTGGTATATATATTCAATGGAATACCACTCAAACATAGAAAAAGAATGAAATTCTGCCATTCGCAGCAACATAGATGAGCCTGGAGAAAATTATGTTAAATGAAACAATCCAAGCACAGAAAGAGAAATACTGCATATCCTCCCTCATAAGTGGGAACTGAATTAATAAACAAACAATAAAGAAAGAGAGAGAGAGAAAGAAACAATCACAATAACATATTGAACTTTTAGAAGGAGAAAACAGAAATGTGGTTACTAGAAGTGAAAAGGGAGAGGGAGAAGGGGAGAATGTGGGGGTTAATGAGAAATTAATGAGAAATTGGTTAATGGACACAAAGTATGATTATGTATTGTAATGATGAATAAGCTAACTATCCTGATTTGACTATCATATATTGTACACAACTACTGATAGTCAACTTTGTACCCCACAAACATGTATCAATTATACTTCAATAAAAAAATTAAAAAAAAAAAAAAAACGAATAGAAAACAAAACAACAAAAGCCCAGTAAATAGAACTGGATTCTTGAAAGTTCTCATCCAAAACCGAATAGCTCTTAAGTTTCTCACTTTAAAAACCAGAATAGACTTCAAGAATTTATGAAATAAAAATGATATAGTGAAATTGCTACATGTATCAAGATTAGTGGTAATAAAAACGGCACCTCCAACTTTCCTGGACCTAAACTTTTTCCTCCCCCCCCCCTTTTTTATTTCGTGGGGTAGAAGGGGCTGAATTTGTAAAAATGTAATCTATAAGAATATGCTATTCTGATGGAGAAATACACATTTGTACAGGCTTTATCACTTATTTGAAACATGGCATGTTCAATGAGTCATCCACTTTTTGCCAAAACCCATTACTCTCAGCAAAATAAGTTAAAATTTAGGGATGAAATATCAAAACTCATGCCAGAAAACAACTTGACATCAGAAGTCTGGCATTTATTGTGATTTACCCTCTGCAGTGGTTTCAACCCTAACCTCTTTCAATGAGTGGTCTAAGCCACAAACTAAAACTGAAAGTTAGAAATCAAGACATAGCTTGCTTTAATGTTGAACCATCTTAACTAAGAAAAAAAATCATTATTGCTGAGCTTCTGAGCATAAATGTAGGCTGATCATTGCCAATCACTGGCATTTGGCTCAAGTGCTTAACTTTGTAGACTGTCCTGTGCTCTGCTTTGACAGCTTGCTTTCTTATGCTGTCAGATTTTTAAAATATGGTGAAATCAAATGGCCATGAATTAAAATTAGATGCTTTCAATTTCAGTAAATTTAATCAGCACCTTTTAGGTTGATTCAGTGTAACTTTTTTTTTTTTTGCCTTTTTGCCTTTCTTCGTGACCGGCAACGGATCGCAACCCTCAGTGTCGCGCCCGTACCGGACCAGGACCGGTAACGGGATCGCAACCCTCGGTGTTGTGCCCGCACCTCGCTCAGCCAGTGAGCGGCCGGTCTGTATGTGGGATCTGAACCCTCGGCGGGAGCGCCACCGCACTCCCAAGCGGCGCACTTCAGCAGTGCACCACCAGGTCGGCCCAGTGTAACTTTTGGATAAGATTCTAATTCAAATGGTTTTAATCTTATTTTAACAAAGTAACAAAAAATTAATAGGAAAGATACAAAGTTCCAAAGATACAATTATTTTTTTCAGAAACATTAAACTAAAAAACTGAAAGCAAACTGAAAAGTACGCAATACAAAAATTCTTAAATGCCAAAAACTCAAAAGAACACCACCATTACAAAAACTAGTAAAGTTGTTATACATAAGCTACACTGTAATTAAAACTACTTGTTGATACAATCATAATTACTGCGACCTTTTTTTGGAGCCCAATGCAACAAAAAGAACCTGTGTGAACTGTTCTGTGCTCCAGCCTTGAAGGCAAAGTTTTGTTGCATATTTCTCTACCTCATTTTGAGAAGAAACAGAAAGTAAAATATTTTTTCCTACTTCACACCTTTTCTCCCCTGATTTCATAAAACCATCAGAGATCTCAGAAAACTTTAAGGATATCATTTGAAACAAAATGACTGTTGTAACAAAGGTTAATATTTTCTTTCGTTCATAGCTACTTCTTGAATTAGAAAATATTTATATGAAAGAGAATATACTTTTTATCCTTCAACAAGGCAAACTAATGTTAATCAGAAAAACTCTCTGCTATGCACTCTCTTAACTGCAACCAGCTGCACACTCCTCATTTCCTTCTGTCTCTTCCCCACATCCTTTGAGCTTTAAGTGATCCTGGCACTGCTCAGACTGGAAGTAAATGGCAGTGACACTGCCAAGGAGTGAAAGCTACTCTAGGAGTGTTCAATAAAGAAGAGAAAACATCCTGGTCTGCTGTAAAAAGAAAGGAAAAGAAAAGGCAAGTAAATAGAGTTTTGGAAAAATGATTGTGATATAAGATTTGATTTTCAGTTGTGGGTTTAAGGCAAGATTCTTTAGTCCAGGGAAAAAGGGAAAAACAAGTAGGGCAGCTGTTGCAGGGCTAGCAGCCACTTCCAGGATAGGTGTTGGGTTTTTTGTTTTCCATGTTAAGTAATACTTTTCAAGAACTAGACTAGGATTGGGGAAAAAAAAAAAAGGAAAGGTATCAGGAGAACCATATACCAATTAAGTTTGCCATTGACTGCTTTGGGTGAATTGCTCTTCTCCAATAAATGAGGAGAGTCTCAGAGGCCAATTAAGACTGTTTAGATTTTTAGCAAACCAAGACCCAAATGTTCAAATTTCTCACCAAACCTCAACCTTCTGTTACACAACAAAATATTAGGGATAGGAGGGGTGGAGAAACAGAAAAGAATTATTTTAATAAACACAGTAAATGACTACAATATCAAAAAAACTTTCAACAAATATTACTTATTCACTTTGTCATTACTCATAATTAACAGTTGTATATCTATCAAAACCTATAAAAATAAATGCAATATTATTTAAATTTTTTTATTGTCAATGTTTCTGTCCTCAATGATTTCCAATACATACTAATAATCTGACCATGCAGAATATGCCAGAACTGAGGCATATGTGTTATCCTGAGATCATATCTTAACTCCAAAAGATTAATAAAATTAACTGGTTTCATAATTAATAAACACATTTCGAATAAAAGAGAGAAATATAAAATTAAGAAAACCAGGAGAAAGAAGAATACATAGAAAAGCTATCCTTTGTCAGAGGAAATAAATCTAAAGGACCCTAGTCCTTCTTACTGGAAGATTTTATCATCTACCATTATCTATGCTTTCTGTTTGCCTGGACTATTCATTTTAATACTTTAATTGTATCCCTCTTTGACTGTTACTTAACAACACAGAGATACAGACACATGAATAAAATATTAAATAATAAAGTGTTGTTAGACTATTTGAGAGAAAGAACAGGGCTGATTGACGACCATGACTTATGTATCCATTTGATCAGTTGAAGGACCAAAGGAAGTTGAGTGTGTATTTAGGAAAAAAAGAGTTCTAAACAGAAAGATGGGAAGAACAGACACCCTTGAAGATAGAACTTGCCTTATATGCTCAAAAGACAATAAAGTGTTTAGCATTTGTGATATCATAAGAAATACACAGTGACTAAGCATCAATAAGTAGGATAAGAACATAACTTTATAAAATTTTGAATATCTTAAATTTCAGTTCTCTTGTCTGATTTGCAGTAAAGCAACATTTTGTTTTTCTTTCTAAGATTGAACAAGATTTTGAATTTTATGAAAGAAGTTATTTTTTGAAAGTGCTTTATGTGACATTCCACTGAAAAGTGATCCTGCTGAGACTGCGTTATCCTTTCTTTTCTCCTTTACTGTCCCAATAAGTTGGTTGTTCACAATTAGAAAACTTACAGACATATTTCAATGTAAGAACATACAACACAAACTAAATATGTCACAATGTAATTCAAGAAAACTGTACTGAAATAAAAATTAAACTTATAATTTGAATTGGCCCAGAGTATACTAAGGAAATGCAACCCTGAAATATCAACAATGAGAAATAAAATATAGTTCTTGAACTTCAGATAAAAAAACAATCTTTTGGGTGGCCAGGCAAAAAGATTAAGTCACTTATAATGAGGAAAAAATGGATTGTCCTCATATTTTTGTACATTAAAAGCCAGAAGACAGTAGAACTACACCTTTTAGTTCTACTAAGATCCTTGAGGAAAAGAAGTTGGACCCAATGATTTCATAACCATCCAAATGGTTCTTCAAGTATAAAAGTCACAAACATACAAGAATTATAGGGGACTACTGTTCCCATGAACTATTTTTGAGAAAAATATTACCAGATTAACTTCAAATAACCAAGAAATGACTGAGACAACAACGGCAATAGGATTGCTGATGAACATTAAGACTTAAATAAAAATGGGTATTAGTGTAACAAAGTATGATCCCCGTCCTGACAATGTAACTAAGAAAAATTTAGAAAAAAGAGACCAAAAAAAGGGCAGGAAATAGAAAAATTCACTGATTGCCACATCTGTGCCATGACTGACATTTATGGTACACTCCACCCAACAAAGGAGAATACATGTCAATTGCACATGGAATACTTCCGAGGTAGACAATATGCTGATCCATAAAATAAATGTCGATAAATTTAAAAGGATTCAAGCCATACAAGGTATGTTCTTGACCACAAAAGAATTAAATTAGAAATCAATAACAAAAAGATTCATGGAAGATTGTCAAACATTTGAGAACTAAACAACACACTTCTAAATAAGCTATAGATCACAGAAGAAAAGTAAATTATAAAGTATTTTGAATGAAAAGGAAAATGCAACGTATCAGAATTGTACTTAAGGGGAAATTTATAGCACTAAATGTCTATGAGAAGATCAGAAATGTCTCAAATCAATAACTTCAAGCTTCCACCAAAAGAAAATAGAAAAATGACAAAACTCAATGTAAACAGATGAAAGGCAATAATAAAGTTCAAAGTGGAAATCAATGAAATAAAAACCAGAGAAACAATAGGGAAAAAAATCAATAAAACTTTGAGAGAATCAATAAAATTGATAAACTTCTAACCAGAAACCAGGTTAGGAAAAGAAGAGGGAAAATAGTACAAGTTACACATATCAGGAATGAGAGAGGTGGCATTACTACAGATTCTATAGATATTAAAATAATAACAAGGGAATGTTATGAATAACTTAATGCCTTTAAACGTGACAACTTAAGTAAAATGAACATATTCCTTAAAAGACACACATGACCAAGTTTGCTCAAGAAGAAAGTAATAACCTAAATAGCCCCATATCTATTAAAGAAATTGAAATTGTTTTAAAAACATTCTTATAAAGAAAAATTCTGACCCAAATGGTGAGCTTTACCAAATATTAAGAAATAATGCCACTTTCATATAAACTGTTCCAACAATTGAAGAGATGGGAACATTCCCAACCTATTACATGTGGCATTACCCTAAAACCAAAACTAGGCAAAGGCAGATTTTATGATATTATATGCCAATATACTATTGATTCAAAACAAGTAAATACATTTAATTTTTAAAACTTCTACCAGAATGTATCTTTTTTTTATTATTTCTTCTTGGTAAGCAATTTCAGTCTTATTCTCTGGGTTTTTAGCAAGTTCAGGGAACCATTACAAAATTGTATTTTGTTTCTTCATTATATATCTCTATTTTCTTTCTAGAAGTTTTAGTCCTGACTCCCATGACTTTTTAACTTTTCATTTATCTTTTGTGTATTTCTTATTTTGTATATATTTTTGATTTTTGTTCTAGATTCTAGGGGACTTCTACTTTATCCTACAGATCATTTTTGTCTTTGGCTGTGTTCATTATATTACACATCATTTTCCATTAAATTTGATTTACCAAACATATTTCTAACATATTTCTCTTTTGTCATCTTGGCATTTCAATTGATTTTGAAGAGAAAAAAGCAAGAAATAATCATGCTTGATCCCTATTATTTTGAACCAGAAATCTGATTCTCTTATTTATATAGGAAATTTGGTAGAATATTCACTATGTATATTAATAGAGCAATTCATTATGTGTTGTAGACCAACCTGCCTTTCAGAGAGGCATCTTAAGTAAATTAGAATACTTAATCTGTTGCCATTACAAATAGTAATATGATAGAAAGAGCCATGGGCCAAGAATCCGGGAGACACACACAGGTTCTAATGACTAGCTATTATATCCAAGACTTAGCTTGCTTTTCTGTAAATAAAAAGTTGTTCCATATAACCGAACATAGTCTATTCAATTCTATTTAAAAATTCCCTAACAACTGCTTCTGTTTCAAATAATGGTAGGTAATTCAAATAAACCCTCCCATTAAAAAAAATTTTTTTTTTTTCAAAACAAAAATCAGAAAGCTAACAAGATAATGACTAAGCACCAGCATTTAAACCTTTGAAACACCTGGGAGACAGACCAGAAAAACCTCAAGCCTTGAACAAGGATCGATTAAAGTGGTCCCGCTAGGAAACTGACAGAAGCAAACAAAAATCCTTCTAGAGAAAGATAACATCATTATAGGCTTACAATGATTTACTAAATAGCTAGCACCTCTGAAATATTCATTACTAAAATTATGTAAATAAAATATAGATGTAATTTTTCTAAATAAACATTATGGTATCCTTATACCACACCAATAATTAAAAAGGCATCAGAAATTTATAAATTCCCTTTACTGTTTTATTTTTTATTTTTATTTTTTTTTTGTCTTTTGTCTTTTTCCGTGTCCGGCAACGGATCGCAACCCTCAGTGTTGCCCCCGTACCGGACCGGGGACCGGCAACGGGATCGCAACCCTCGGTGTCGCTCCCGCGCCTTGCTCAGCCAGTGAGCGGGAACCGGTCTGTATGTGGGATCCGAACCCTCGGGCGGGAGCACCGCCACGCTTCCCAAGCGGCACACTATCCAGTGCGCCACCGGGCCAGCCCCCCTTTACTGTTTTAATCAATTTATGAACAATTAGAAAAATACACAAGACTATATAATTACAGAACATATCACAGTTAGCTCAATTCAACTTGCTGCAGTTTGGCAAAGTCTTTGAAACACATTTTGAACTTCAAGACATCTTTTCTCTTACCCCTCAATATTACAGATGAACAGACCTTAGACTACATTGGCCACATTTTAAAAACTAAACTGCAATGGTTTTATCTTTCAGTTGTCTACTTTAGCAAAGAAAAGACCACATTCAATATAATAGCATACAACATTCTAAAACAAGCAAAAACAGAAAATCACTCATTCTGCAATTTAATCTATAACAATATATACATGTAATTCAATATTCTATCTTCTTTATAACCCAACTGGGCTCTTTTTTAAAACCTAATTATTTTCTTGGCCAAGAAATGGAAATGAAAAGTGATTTTAAAATACCATCTTTTAGATGTTTTACTACTTAGGTAATTTTGAATTTTAATCGCTAGTTTTTATTACTAAAAAGGATTAAAAAGTAGTCCTATTAATAGTAGTCCAGAAAGCCATAAATAACTACCAATATCTTCCTTCTCTTCTCATACCTATAGTA
Organism: Galeopterus variegatus; assembly: GCF_000696425.1. Classification (NCBI taxonomy): domain Eukaryota; kingdom Metazoa; phylum Chordata; class Mammalia; order Dermoptera; family Cynocephalidae; genus Galeopterus; species Galeopterus variegatus. The sequence continues at coordinate 150,549 of NW_007726585.1, forward strand.
TCTGGGAGGTCTAGCAGTTCATTGTGCTGCAAGTCAAGGTTGGTTATCTGTGTGCAGTTTCCAATCTCCTTTGGAAGGTGTTCAAGTTGATTGTGAGCTACATCCAGCGTAATGAGGTTACATAATTCACCTGAAAATTAACAAACCAAAAAATAAGGGTTATTAAAGAATAAATTAGATAATACTTGTAATTAAGGAAGTATATTTTACAATTTTTAAACACAACTTGAAACGCAATTTTATTAGATATGCAACTTCTACTTGAAAATAGCAAGTTATTTAGTAAACGCACTTGCATTGTAAGAAAAAACTTCATTTTTATTACATTTTCTTTCTGAAAAGGTAAGTCAATCACAAAATATAAAATCATTATTTCAAAATTACATCTAATAAAATTAAAACGGTACTTGTAAATAACTACAACCTGTATTATTAAATTCTTTTTAAGTAACCAATTCATTCCATAATCAAAATTATAGAGCTAATTTTTTTAACTAAATTCATCACAATAATATCATATACATCTAGAGTTCAATTTGAGGGTTACCTTCCATACCTCAAAATATACATGCTTTCAAATAAGGCATATGTTCTGATGTTATATAAACATATAGATTGAAATTTATAAATAAAAACTGCTTTTCAACTTAAAAGCACTCTAAAAGGACAGAATATATTTCTCCTCATTCTGGTTGAAAGGACGGTACTGGCAATTTAGATGATTCTTAGTGTTATTCAGTCTTTAAAAATTTTTTCAGCCCACCCCCGCCACACATCCAGGCCAGCAATGGAGCTAGCTCCATACCAGGGGGTCCAGAGATAGGGGTTGGGCCAGCCCCATCCCCACCTGAAACCAGATCTTAGAATGTACTATTTACCACATGAGTTTCTTTGGGGTGTGTGACTTATCTGTTCGCATCCTTCACCAAATTTCTGCTTAGATTTTTCTAATTCATTTTTAAGAGTTATTTTTGCAATAAGGAGGTTAATCTTTGTGTGTTTAAAAACAGAAAGAGAGAGTAGAATAATGGTTACCAGAAGCTGGGAGGGATGGGGGTGGGGGTTAAGATTAAGGGTGAACTAATGGGGACAAAACTATGCTGTCTGCCCTAAGTGAATCACTGTGCAGTATATGCATGTATTGAAACAACACACTATACCCCACAAAAATAAATATAAATTAAATTGGGGGAAAAAAAATCTTTTCACTTGTAACAGGTATAGTACTCCTCTCATGATTTCTCTCTTTCTTTTTATCATCGTTTTTTAAGGCAAAGGATGGAGATACTGAAAAAGTAAGACATATAAACTATACAGAACTCTGAAAAAAAATGGGTGTGGGGCACATTATTAAGCTACATATTACAAACACAGGCAACAAAAGAGAAAATAAACAGAATTTTAAAAATTGGATTTCATCAAAATTAAAAACTTTTATTTATCAAAGGATACTATCAAGAGAACGAAAAGGCAACCTATACAATGGAAGATAATATTTGCAAATCATCTGATAAGGGATTAATGTCCAGAATATATAAAGAATTCCTACAATAAAACATCACCACAAAAATACCCCCAAGGAAACCAATTAAAAAATAGACAAAGGCTTCAACAGACATTTTTCCAAAGATATACAAATGGCCAATAAATACATGAAAAGATGCTCAACATCACTAATCACTAGGGAAAGGCAAATCAGAACAATGAGAGATCACATCATACCTCTTAGGATGGCTATTAACAAAAAACAGAAAACAAGTGTTGGTGAGTATGTGGAGAAATTGGATTGCTGGTACTAATGTAAAATGCTGCAACTGCTATGGAACACAGTAGAGCTGTTCCTCAAAAAATTAAACATAGAATTACCATATAATCTAGTAATTCCACTTCTAGTTATATACCCCAAAAAACTAAAAGCAGGAACTCAAACAGATATTTGTACACCAATGTTCAGAGAAACATTATTTACAATAGCAAAAAAGTGGAAAAAACTCAAATGTCCATTGATGAATGCATGGATAAACAAAATGTGCTATGTACATATAATAGAATATCAGTCTTAAAAAGGAATGAAATTCTGATATATGCTAAATATGAATGAACTTTGAAGACATTATGCCAAGTGAAATAAGCTACACACAAAAGGACAATTATATAATTCCACATTTATGAGGTACCTAGATGAGTCAAATTCAGAGACAGAAAGTAGGATAGTGGTTACTCAGTACCAAGGAGAAGGAGGAATGGGAAGTTATTATTTAAGGGGTACAGAGTTTTAGTTTCAGATGATGAAAAGGTTATGGAGACGGACAGTGGTGATAGTTAATAATGCAGTTAATATCACTGAACTCTATGTGTAAAAATGACTAAAAGGGCAAATTTTATGTTATGCATATTTTGTAACAATTTAAAAGATTTCTGGGACACAGCTAAGCCAGTGCTGAGAGGGAAATTTAGAGCACTAATTTTTACATTAGAAAAGAGGAAGAGACTCAAATCAATAATTTAAGCTCCCATCTCAAGAAAAGAGAAAAATAAAAATAAGGATATAAATCAATAAAATTGAAAACAGGAAAGAAAATTCGTTGTTAATTACATCTGGTTCTTTGGGGGGAAAATCAGTAATATTGATAACCCTCTAGCAAGAGGTAGAACAGAAGACACACATTACAAATATTAGCAATGAAACAGGGGAATACACATCTTGCACTCTTTAAAAAAGTAAAAAGGAAATATTATAAACAACTTCATAATTATAAATCATAAATTTAAAAATTTAGAAGATATAGAGCAATTCCTCCAAAACCACAATCTACCAAAACTCAACTAAGATGAAACAGAAAACCCGAATAGTACTATAACCATTAAATAAACTTTATTTGCAATTAAAGAGTTCCCTAAAAAAGAAATCCCAGGCCCAGATTACTTCACTAGAGATTTTTACTGAGTGCTTAGACAAGAATTAACACCAATTTTATGCATTCTCTTCCAAAAACTAGTACAGGAGGGAATACTTCCAAACTCATTTTATGAGGCCAGAATTACCTTGATGTTAAAACCAAAGACAGTGCAAAAAGAAAACTATAGACCAATGTCTCCCATGAGACACACATGTCAAAAATTTAGACACAAAAATTCTCAACAAAATATTAGAAAATTAAATCCAACAATGTAAAAAGAATTATACATCATGACCCAAATGGGATTAATTCCAGAATATGCAAGTCTGGTTTAATATCTGAAAATCAATCAACGTAATCCACCATATCAACAGTCTAAGAGAGTATAATCATTTGATGATTGATGCAAGGAAAGCATCTTACAAAATTCAAGATACATTCATGTTAAAAACTCTCACCAATTTAGGAATAGAGGGGGGTTACCTCAACTTGGTAAAGGACTTCCATAAAAACTTACAGTTGGGGCCGACCCTGTGGCGCACTCGGGAGAGTGCGGCGCTGGGAGCGCAGCGACGCTCCCACCACCGGTTCGGATCCTATATAGGACTGGCGGGTGTGCTCACTGGCTGAGCACAGTGCGGACGACACCACACCAAGGGTTGTGATCCCCTTACCGGTCACGAAGACAAAAAAAAAAAAAAAACCTTACAGTTGACTTCTGGTTTCCAGTCTGACATGTAAACATCTTGGATGTCATCATTCCTGTCCTCATAACAAGAAAAATGATGAACAAACTAAAGATCAACAATTCTTCTTATAGCCTTCAGAGAGTGGAGAACAAAGGGCTAACCTATACCCCCAAAACTAGAGAGAAATGCTAATACAGAGATTTAGTGCTTACCTGGAGTATAAGCAGCAGCTGGAGCCTGGTAGGGACACTTAAAGGGTAATTGACTAGTTGCTGAAGACTGAGTGAAATACCTGAGAGCTAAAAATGGCTGGGGGTGGATCTTTAAGAGGACCCCCACACTTTGAGTTTTACCTCCAGGAGCCCCACCCCAGGTTCTCAGGTTGAAGACAAAAGAAAAACCTCCTTCTGTTTCACCCTAGGCATATCATATTCAAGCTGCAGAAAATCAAAACAAATTTTTGAAAGAAGCTAAAGGAAAAAAAACACCTTACCTATAAAGGAACAAGGATAAGAATTACATCAGACTTCTCTTCAGAAACCATGCAAAAAAAAGAGTGGAATGAACTATTTCAAGTGTTGAGAGGAAAAACACACCAACCCAAAAATCTGTTTTCCAATAAATTATCCTTCAAATGTAAAGGAGAAATAAAGACTCTCTCAGATAAAACAAAAATTGAGGGAACTTGTCACCAGTAGAACTGCCTTGCAAGAAATGTTAAAAGTTCTTCAGAAAGAAGGAAAACGATAAACAGTATGTTATAAACTTGGATCTACATAAACAAAGGACAAGTATTAGAGAAAAATAAAGATAAAATTTTTATCTTACTCTTAATTGATCTAACATAAGTTTGTTCACAGTATTAACAGCAACTATACAAGGAGTGATTATAGCTTAAGGATAAATGAAATGAATGACAACAATGACATAAGGGTCAAGAGGGAAGAAATGGGATTATTATGTTATAAGGTATCTGCATTACCTATGAAGTGGTATAGTCTTATTTGAAAGTAGACTTATATTAGTTGTAAATGTATACTGCAAACTCCAGGGTAAACACACACAAATTAAAAGAAGTATACTGATCTGCTAAGGAGAGAGATAATGAAATAATATAAAATGCTCACTGTTTTAGTCCGTTTGTGTTGCTATAACAGAAATACCTGAGACCGGGTAATTTATAAGGAAAAGAGGTTTTTTTGGCTTATGATTCTGGGACAGCTGCATCTGGCACGGGCCTCAGGCTGCTTCTACTCATGGTGGAAAGCGGCAGGTAGCTGGCGGGTACAAGCAGATCACATGGCGAGAGGAAGCAAGAGAGAGAGAGAAGGTGCCAGGGTCTTTTTAAGCAACGAGCTCTCATGGGAACTAATAGAGCGAGAACTCATTAATCCCCCTGCCCCCAGGAAGAGCATTAATCCATTCATGAGGGATCCGCCCCCATGACTCAATCAGTTTCCAACACTGCCACATTGGAGATCAAATTTCCACATGAGTTTTGCAGGGGACAACACATCCAAACTCCATCACTCACTTAAAACCAGAGAAGCAGGAAAAAAAGTGGAAGACCAAAAAAAGAAAAAAAGAACAAGTTCGACTAATAGAAAATAGTGGCAAGTTTAGTTAATAGTGCACCAATTAGAAGACAGAGATTGTCAGAGTGGACAAAAAAATAAGACCCAACTATACTCCTATGCCACCTTCAAGAAATCTACTTTAAATACAAACACAGGTAAATTAAAAGTAAAGGAATGGAGAAAGAAATACAATGCTAACATCAATAAAAAGAAAGCTACAATGGCTATAATTCCAGACAAAGTAGACGTCAAAGCAATGAAAATTATCAGGGACACAGAAAGCGTTACATACTGATAAATGGGACAATTCTCTAAAACATAACAATCCTTAAAGTGTATGCACCTGCTTGTCTCCTCCATGTCTAGAACATGGCTTAGTACACAGCACCATGTTAACTGAAAGAATAAATAAAGATAACTGAAGAAAATAAAATTTGAAGTCTAATACTCTTCATGCCAGAATAAAACATTTTTTTATCTTTGTCTTTGTCATCACCTTTTCTGATAAATAATAATTGTTGTTTCACTTCCCGCTAACTTCCACTAGTCTAAAGGAAGGTATACAAATCCAAAGTAAACAGGAAACAGGCAAATAAATAAGGAAATTTGACAGAGATTATGACTAACTTTAGTCCTTAAGGAGCAACTGTGACTCAATTCACATTATTGCTACACTGCAGGACTTCCCAATCTTGGCACTGTAACATTTTAGACCAGATAATTCTTTGTTGTAGGAGGCTGTTCCATGCATAAGCAATATCCCTGGCCTTTACCCATTAGATACCAATAGCATCTCCCCCCACCATCACCACAAGTCATGACAATCAAAATGTCTGTCTCCAGACATTGTCAAATGTCCTCTGTTGAAACACTGCCAAATTGTCCCCAGCTGAAAATCACTGACCTGTTAGAATGAAAGTTCAATATGTCCAATCGTCACATTTTTCAAGAGAAGCTTGAAAAGAAAATTTGGATTTTCATATCAAATTTTCTAATTCTTAAATGTTAGTTAACTAATTCATAGGTTAAAGCAGAACAAAACACTGTGTTAGCAAACACAGTTGGGCTTTTTTCAGTACTCAGGACACCAGTCTGACACCTCTGTACACAGAAACATCATCTTAGTACAAGAACTTGCCTATTACTATCTGATACTAAAATTAAAAAGTGTTTTTAAAAAGCAGAATATGGGCCAGCCCGGTGGCACACTGCTACAGTGCGCCGCTTGGAGCGTGGCGGTGCTCCCGCCGAGGGTTCGGATCCCACATACAGACCGGCCGCTCACTGGCTGAGCGAGGTGCGGGCACAACACCGAGGGTTGCGATCCCGTTGCCGGTCCCGGTCCAATACGGGTGCGACACTGAGGGTTGCGATCCGTTGCCGGTCACGAAAAAAGACAAAAAGGAAAAAAAAAAAAAAAAGCAGAATATAATCATCTAAACTCAAATTTTGTCAATTAGTAAGTTAAATCTCTTTTGGATTTGTGTAAGTCACCGTATAACTGAATTATTTTGAGCCATATAGTCTCTCAAGAAAATTATCCTTCAGCACTACAACTGTCTGCTAAGTCAGGAAATCATGTTAGTACTAACACATTAAGAACAGTGTCATCTAAGAACACTGACACGTCTTTCTCTCAGTCTGGTAATTCGTAAAGGTTTTCAAAATGCTTAAAACCCAGGAAACACAATTTAATTTTTTTAACTGCATCAAAACACAAAAATAACATATTTTAAAAGTTAGTCTATTACTCTATGAGATACGATCAACTTATAATTAAAATTATAAACTATTCTAAGTTAAATTTGAAATGTTTTTTAGATTTTCCCCCAAACCCCTGTATATCTCTTATGAACTTTGGATTTTCTTCAGTCCAATAACTTCAGAGAAGTTATGTTGGGGGCCTGAAGCTCCACACCCCTTCTTGTGAGACCGCTTCTCCTTGACAATCTGCTCAGATGGCCATGCGTAATAACTTCGTATAGCATACATTATACGAAGTTATACGAAAAACTGTTCTCGTGCTATTAGTCCAACCTCTGGGAAGGAGGTTCTGGAGAGTGCCTTGAACCTTACGGACACTAAGTCAATTGATCATGCATATATAATAAGCCCTCAATAAACACTTTGGATACTGGTGAGCTTCTCAGATTGGAAATACTCTGTGTGTATTGTCTTAGTCTATGGAAGGAGGATAATGCATCTTGAGAATGAAGGAAACTTTGCTTTGAGCTTCCTCCCAGATTCTGCCCTTTGTGTTTCTTCCGTTGGCTGATGTTTAATGTATCCTTTCTCTGTAATAAGTATAACCATTCATATAATAAGCTTCAGTGAGTTCTGTGAGTCTTTCTAATTGTTGGGGGCCTGAAGCTCCACACCCCTTCTTGTGAGACCGCTCCTGTGTGACAATCTGCTCCGATGGCCATGCTTTACATGATAGCTGCCTAGCAATCTTTATGCCAGAAACTGATTGCTCCTGGCTATGCAAGTTAATTTGCAAGTGACCTTTTATCCTTCTCTAGAAACTGTTTAACCATAAACATTCTGGGTGGCAACCTTTACTTTGAATGTCCTGTCTTTGTCTCTCCTCAAGATATTATCATATCTTTACATTCCAGACCCTTTGCAGCATGCCTGCCTTCTCCTATATAAGATGTAACCTAAGAATCAATAAACGAGACTTGATCAGAATACTGTCTTGTCTCAATTTCTCGTGTCTCTTGTCCCATCCAATTCCCACTCCCCCCTCCAGGGTCTGCGTTGAATATCCCGCGGGTCGGGCCAAGCACAGCCAGCAGTCCTGAGCAAGGTCAAAGTTTATCATTTATAAAAACATAGTTTCCCTAAAAATTTGAGATATTTTCAAAACCAATTCAAAATTTCCTGTTTAATGCAATTAATAAAATATTTTTATAGTGTGAAAAAAGTATTTTAAGATCTCTCTTCCTTAGAGTAATTCTTATAACTGCCCAAGCTTTCCTTGCTCATATCAAATAATAAAAAATATTTGAAAATTTTAAACATATGATAATTCTGCAGCAGACAACACTGTACCAGGTTGAGAGCCTATGTTATAGTTAACAAAAAATAAAATATTAAATATTTAAGCAGTTAAAATATTTTTATACCATTTACTATTTCTATATTCTTTCCAGTTATATAATACTTTTAAACATTTGTTTCACCATATACTATCCAGATATTATAAAAAGCAAAACAAAATATAAGTCTGCCTCAGGTGGCTTAAGTTTACACATAAATGTATATAGTACATACACATATACAAAGTGATGGATAAACAGCAAAGCGAGATTCCGGCTGGGTGGGTTGGGGAAATCCAGTCTTTAAAAGATGAGCATGAACTATATAGGTTTGCCAAGGAAAAGAAATATGTGGGAAAGAAAGAAGGCCAAAAAATTACAGGCTCAGCAATTTCATTGCTAGGTATAACATATTCAAATAGAAATGAGTCCATATGTTTACCAAAAAACTTTTATTACTATAACATAGTAGCAGTATTTATATTAGCCCCAAATTAGAAACCACTAAGCAACAGCAGAATTGATAAATTGTGGTATATTCACACTATTGAATATTATTTAGTAATGCAAATAAACAATCTCTAACTATACACACCAATACAGATTAATAATGCCAAGTGGAAAAAGACACAGAAACATACATACATTATGATTCCATTTATATAAAAATAAGTGAAATTAATGTTTATTTGCAGAAGTCAGGATAGTAGATTACCTTTGATGTGAATAATGACAGAAAAAGGGGCTTCTTGGGTGGTCCTGATGTTCTATTTTTTAACTTGGATGCTGACAGTTTGCAAACAATCACTGCATTGTACTTTATGGTATGCGCACTTTTCTGTAAATATACTTCAATATAAAGTTAAGAAACAGGCTCTAGCCCAAGCCCTTACTTTGGACATGGCTTAATCCAAACCATGACAGAAAAACAGAAAAAAGAATTTCTTAAATTTGCATTAGATGCATAATCTTCAACATGGTTAAGTAAAATGTGTTTCTCCCCCTCTGTGTAAGTTCTCTAAAGTACAAACCAATTTCATTTTGCAAAATTTGTTATTTTTCTTTTATCCTATCTTTAGAGGAGGCGAAGATTGCAGACTGTATGCAAAACTTTGTAAGCATGTGACAATCTCCTATATCCAGACAATGAAGCATGCCGGACATACCTCTTCCCAAAGGTGATAATACTGACTAGGCTCATAATGGGATTCTTCCTGCCATTTCTCCAAGAAAGATAGTCTCCCACATTACACTATTACACCCCTTTTCATTTCTGGGATATTATATAATACAGAAAGGCAATGTTCAGCATGCAAAAAGAAGAGCCATTTTAGGAGGAGAAAAGTTTTATTTTTTTCTCCCCTTTGAAAACTTCAGTAATTAAAATGTTCAAATTCCAAATTTCTGAGGATTATTACATCTTATTTTAAAATAATATTTGACCTTCATTAATTATATTAAAATATTTTTACATATGGCTGTGTTCAGATTAGAAGCTTAATGAATATTTGACAAAATAAATGACAAAACTATATCTATGGGGCTTGGTTTAACCAATAACAAAGGAATATTATTATACAAACATGAATATACTATGTTTCTAAAACTTAACAGAACATAAATTATTGCTATTAAGATCATTAATTCATTCACTCAGATAAAACAATTCTTACTATGTGCATTCTCTTTGCCAGTACAATACTGGGCACTGAAGAAACAAGGAGACTACAAACTTAAAATTAGTAAAAGACCACATGTGATTTGAGAGACTTAGAGAGGGTTCTTTGCTCCAAATAGGTCCTTCATTGCCTGCTTATAAAATTTCACCATTAAAGAGCCATTCTTTTGGATCTTCAAGGCCACTCATAGTCAAGGTTCTTCATTCACTTATTCATTAAAGAAAAACTTATAGTGCACTTAGTGGAGATTCAGCAGTGAACAAAAGTAAGTCTCCATTTTCATGAACCATACACTATAGTGCACAGGAGTGGGGAATTGGAAATAAAGTGTCAGCACATGATAACTGCTGTAAACAAAAATAAAATGGGGAAAGGAAGTTGGAAATGTGAGTGCTGGGGAAGGATGGTGTGAAAAAACAAGCATGTGCATGTTTGAACTGAAACTCAGTGCATGGGAGGGGAAACAGAAAGGAGGAGGGGACAGCCCCTAATGACCCTACCTCATGAATAATTGTATACATTGTATAATTATAAATCTAAGTTGCTACATGGTAAAGGTGACTCTATAGTAATTTAACTGCCTAGCAGGACAAAATTCAATAACACGTTTCAGAGGATGATAACAGAATCCACAGTCATTACAATATCATCCATTTATACTACCCAATCAAGAATTACTAGACTGACTTCCATTTCTGGCCATGATACAAATAGAAAATGAACAGAATATGAGAAAATGGTTTGTAAACAGTAGACAACTATACATGACTGTGTTCCCTGATAACCCAGGAAAACTATATAAGCCCTTGCCCCAGCTTACTGGAGGCAGATTCCAGGTCACAAAAAAGCAGGGAAGGAATACTGAACAAAGGCCAACAGTTTCACGGAGTTGTGGCAAAAGATCTGAGTTTAGGAAGGCCAAAGTGGCTAGAATTTGGTTGGCAGAATTTGAGAGATAAGAGAGCAGCAAATAGAGAGATTTGTGCAATCTAAAAGTCCCTTTCAGTCTTTGCCCAAATTTTGGATCTGCATATGTGTGAAAACAAATTGCCAAAGGCCAACCAGCAGAAAAATGGCAATCCAAACAACCCCAGCAGTCACAGGACACTGAATAATTTGAATTCCTACCAGCCAGAAAAGACCTCATAATATACAGTACATCAAGGAATGTTCTCAGAAAAGTATCACCTTAGTAGTGGGGCAAAATTAGATCTAAGGCTGCTGAAACCATAATAACAAAGCTTAAAAGTAAGCCACAAAAGAATCCAACTGACTTCAAAGTAACTTAACTGTATGCTAGAACAAACTCCAGCATTATTTAAAGGAATACAAAATCTAAGACCCCAAAAATGTGAAAATTATAATGCTAACATTCAATTAAAAATTACCAGCCATGAAAAGAAGCAGGAAAATATGACCCACAACCAGGAGAAAATATTCCTTAGCAAAATAAAAGATGATAGAACTAGAAGACAAAGATATTGAAAAAAACTATTAAAAATGAGCTCCCTATGGTCAAGAAGTCAAAAGAAAACTTGAACAAAAATGACACCCAAACAGAATGTAAAGAGGTGAAAAATACAATATATGAAAATTTCATTGCATGGGATTAACAGTAGATGTAGAAGAAATGATATACAGCAATAGAAAAATAGCAATAGAAACAATCTAAAACACACATGCACATAACTAGAGAATCAATAAACTAAAAGACACTATATAGAGGTCTATATAGGTGTTACAAACCCAGAAAATAGAAAAGAGGCCAAAAAGAGAGAAAAGTTACAAAAAATAATAGTCAAAATTTTTTTCAATTGTGATGAAAACCATAAACCCACAGAAACAAGAGGTTCATAAATTCCAAGATAAGAACAGCAGAACTCCTGCCAGAAACTAGGTAAGCCAGAAGAAAATTAAGAGATATCTTTAAAATACTTGTGGTGGGGGTGGGGTGGGGAAAGAAACTGTCAAACTAGGATTCTATACCAAGAAAAATACCTTTCAAAAATGTAGGCAAAATAAAGGCTTCCAGACAAAAAAAGCTGAGAGAATTCATTATGAGCAGATATGCACTAAAATATATATTAAAGGGAGTTCTTTGGGCAAAAGAAAAATGATATGAAACAGAAATTTGGGTATACAAAAGAATAAAAAGTAACAGAAATGGTAAATATAAAAGATCTTACTTGGGGGTCATTTTAAAATCTCTTTAAAAGACAGTCAAAAAGAATTCTAGCATGTTAAAAAGCACAGGAACCAACCTAAAATAATTCATAGTAAGTAAAGCTTGAACAACTTGAGCAATAAAACGTATAAAAATATTGGCTTATAATCCATAAAATGAAAAAAAAAAAAAAAATCCAGACTGATACAAATGAATGAATGAATGAGAAAGGACAGCTTTTCCTTATGGAAGAATTCCAATAATAAATGCAAAAGAAATGGAATGAGGAAATTTTTTTTAAAAAAATCACCATTAGGATACAGTAGTGATTGTTACAGGGAAGATCCACCAGTGAATGCTAAAATTAGTAAGATTAAGGAAAAACAAGATACTTTGCATAGTCTAAAACCAGCATCTCCCAAGATAACTATTAATTGAAAAGAAAAAAATATTAACTTTTTAGAAGCACAGAAGAAATCATATTAACCAAGTGGTCAAGATCAAAAATCACCAGTAATGAGACATCAACATTATGTATCCTTTGATATAAGTCACTTGGCACCACAATTGCCACTGCAGTATTCCTGGCAATAACACATAAACTGAAGCTAGACATAAAAAAATCATAGAAACCAAAAATGAATGACATACTGCAAAAAATCTGGGCAGTACTTTTCAAAAGTATCAATGCCATGAAAGAAAAGGAAAATTTTTCAGTCTTTCACACAGTCACAGATTGGAAGAGACCACGGACACATGACTATTAAATGTAAGGTGGGATTCTGGAACAGAAAGCAGACATTAGTGGAAAAACCCATGAAATCCAATAAAATTTATAGTTTACTTAAGAGTAGTGTACCAATATTAATTTCTTGGTTTTGATCATTATACAATGGTTATGTGAGATGGTAATATGAGGGGAAGTTGGGTGAAGGGTACATGGGAACCTTCTGTACTGATTTTGCAACTTTCGTGTAAGTCTAAAATTTGTTCAAAATAAAATATTCAATCCGAAAGGAGGCATGAAAGGGAAAAAAGGAATGGGTAACTGTCAGGCAGCATAAAAACACAAGACCTAACTATATGTTATCTACAAGAAACCATTTTAAATATAAAGTCACAAAGAGATAAAACTAAAAGAATGGAAAAAGATAGACAATGCAAGCACCAGTCAACAAGGAAGATGGAGTGGCTTTATTATATCAAAGAAGAATTTAGAAAAAAATAATACCAGGAATAAAAACAGACATAGTATAATGATAAAAGTCACCTCATCAGAAAAAAAAAATAATAATCCTAAAAATATATGTAACTCATAACAAAGTTTCCATATGTAAGAAGGAAACATTAATAACACTAATGGGAGAAAGACAAATCCACTGTTACAGGTGTGTTTCAACACTCATTTCTCTATAATTAAATGAAAAAGTAGAGAGGAAATCAACAAGAGCACAGAAGATATAAATAACGTTATCAACCAACTTGACCTTCCTGATATTTATACAATGCTCCAAAAAAACACAACAGCAGAATACAGTCTTTTCAACAACATTTAGAACCCTTACCAAGACAGACCATATTTTATAAATCAAAAGAAAAAAAAATCTGAAAGCTTTTCTCAAATACTTAGAAACTGAACAATTCACTTCTACATTATCCATGGATCACTGAAGAAATAACAAGGAATATTTAGAAAATACTTTGAACTGAATTATAACAAGAACACAACATATCAAACTTCATGTGCTGCTGCTGAGAGAGGGACATTTATAGCTATCATTCTTATATAATGAGAATAAAGGCCTAACATCAAAGAGCGTATTAAACCTAAAATAAGAAATACACAAAATAAGAAAACAAATAAAAAAAATTAAAATCATAGAAAAAAGTGGTAAACCAAAAGCAGGTTAAAAAGAAAAATCAATAAAATTGATACACCTTTAGCCAGACTGATCAAGCAAAGAGAGAAGACTTCTGCATTACTAATATTAGGAATAAAAAAGGGACATCACTCTATTACAGACATTAAAAGAATAATAAAAAATATTATGAACAAATTTAAGCTAATAAATTCAACAAATTCTATAAAATAGACAAAATGCCTTGACAGATTCAAACTATAAAACTTTGATAGAGAAAAAATAGAAAAACTGAATAACTCTATTAAATAAACTGAATTAGCAATTTAAAACTTGCCCACAAAGAACAGCCTGGTCCCAGATTGCATAACTGATGAAATCTGCTAAACATTCAGACAGGAAATAATACTAATTCTATACAAACTCTTCTAGAATATAAGGGGAAAGAACATGTTCCAACACATTCTATGATATGAAGCCAGAATTACCCTGATACAAACCATTACAAAAAAATTAAAAGGAAAAGGAAAGAAAATTATAGATCAATATCCATGATGAATATAGTTGCAAAAATCCTAAACATTTTAGTAGATTAAGTTCAGCAATATATAAAAAGGTCCTACTAAAAAGTATCTAGTAGGCACTCAAAGATTGGTAAATGAATAATTTAGGTTTGTTTCATAGGTTGTGAACTTCCCTACAATATTAATTGACTTAACATAAGGATGCTTATATATATATACAGTGCTTATATTTTAAAAATAACTCTTGCTCTTAAACATTTAGGGATATTTTTCAAAATCACATCAAACCTTACTAAAATACATTCATAAAACTATATAATTAACAAGAGCTGGAAATACTTGTCACACAAATTTGAACAGATTTAGAGGTCAGAATTTATACCATTACATTATTTTAATTTGTCTTAAAGGCTTAATTCTCTCCTTCATTGTAAAGAAGACTTCGGGGGCTCTTCAAAGCAAGTGCTTCTGCAACCAAAAGACATGGACAACAGTGATACGGACAACTATATCCCTTCGAATGGGTAACATGCTGTCTTAGGGTACAATGACTGCCCTCTTCCCCACATCTCAGCAGTACAGAAAGTCCAATGTCTTTGATCCTATCAAGTCCTTCCAAAATGGCTCAAGTGCTATTTCTGAGTTCTCTTATTGCCTCCTTTAGCAATAAAGATAACTTCTCAAGGTTTTTGTTGTTTAGTGGAAGACCTGACAATTTGATAACAATAAACTAAGTTAACAGTTCATTTCCAGGTCTCTAAGGTTTCCTGCTGATTCCCAGTCAAAAGGAGTTATTTATTAACAACTATGAATTCCCTTTACGATTTCCCTTTCTTGCTAAAGTAAGTTACTCATTAGCCTTTATACAAAATACTCAAATTAATACTGTTACCTGCACCATGAAAGCGATTTTATCACTCTTAGCAGTGCTGGGAGAATTTCAAAAGTTTTAGGGATTAAGGGTTACAATTTGAATACTAAAAATAATACTGAAATATGATTATAATGCTTTAATACTAAAATACTGAAAATACTATCAAATAATAGTTATAATACTCTAATACTAAATATAATACTAAAATAATAAAAATAGGTAATGGTGTTAGACTTCATTAAATTTACTTTAAGCCATAAATAAATTTAATTTAAATTAAATTAAATTGAATAAATTAAATTTATTCAAAACCTACCATTTTTAGTGTCTAAAGAATTCACAGAAAAATTACATATTAGAAGGAGTTAAACTAAATCTCTTAGTTTACTCAGCTTCTGTTCATTGGGATTTTATATATAGATAGATATTGATTATATTTACACTCATATACTGGTTACATACAATACTTGACTTACAAAATATAACACTAAAATATTGCAGAATATTATAAACTTGATTTTATTTTCAATAAATGTTCCTGGGTCAAATGGGGAAAATAATTGTTGATTCTAATTTTTCACGTCTGAATGCCATAAGAGTTGTTTTTTAAATGGGAAAAAATGATCTGGGTTCTTAAACAGCACATACTTTAATGTATTACATCACTCCCCTAAGCAAAAAGGATTATTTTGACAATTAGATCCACATGAAATTGTACACTGTGTAAATATGTAGCATTTTATCATACAATGTAAGAATAATAGATTTTTTAAAATATTCCATCTAACTTATCTGTTTTTATAAAGAATAATAGGGAGAAACTTTAAAGAAAGAGAAGAAATCCAACATTAGCCCATACTTAATCAAGAAAAAGAAATTGCATGAATATTAGTAAGAGACAAAGATGGAGTTTACCTCCAGTTTCAAAGAGCAACCACTTTCTTCCCAGAAAAATAAAATCCTTTAAAACTTCATTGTCCAGAGTTCTAAACAGATTAATTATTCAAACTTCCTACCTGATGAACCCAACCACCAATCCACCTGGGAAAAAAGAAGAATACACAAAAGCATATTTTTAACAGGAAACTCAAAGGAAGCAATCAGTGAAGAAATTTTTTAAAAATCATTATTCCCTCTTTTCCTTCTGAAAACATGGTAACTTGAATATCTTGATATAGAGTGAAGAGTCTGACTCAAGGTTAAAAATGGGAAAAGAAGGAATGGGAGGATAAATGCAACACCGCTTTTTAAAAGAAAGCAATGACTGAGGTTTCAATCTGTCTATCTCAAATGAAAAGACAGGACATTTATTTTATGACTATTTGTCCATGCCTCATCAAACAACAGGAGAAATGGCTATTATCAAAAGGCCAGAAAACAACAAATGCTGACAAGGATTTGGAGAAGGAGGTTGTTGGTGGGAATATAAATTAGTACAGCCATTATGTAAAACAGTATTGTGGTTTCTCAAGCAACTACAAATAGAACCACCATATGATCTAGCAATCCCACTACTGGATATATATCCAAAGGAAAGGAAATCAACATGTCGGAGGGATACTTGCACTCCCATGTTTTTTGCAGCTCTTTTCACAACAGCCAAGATTTGGAACCAACTTACATGTCCATCAACAGATGCCTGAATAAAGTAAACATGGTATATATACACCATGGAATACTACTGAGACATAAAAAAGAATGAAATTCTGCCACTCACAACAACATGGATGAGCTTGGAAAAATTATGTTAAATAAAATAAGCCAGGTGCAGAAAGAGAAATACCACATATTCTCTCACTCATATGTGGAAGCTAAAAAAGTTGATCTCATAGAAGTAGAGAGTAGAAGAGAGACTAGTAAGAGACTAGAGACTAGTGGTACCAGAGACTGGTAAGGGAAGGCGTATAGGAGGATGGGGAGAAGGTGGTCAATGGATACAAAATTATAGAGAGATGGGAAGAACAAGATCTTCCACAGCAATATGGGACACTGCAGTCAACAACAAAACACTGTATACTTCAAGCAGCTAGTTGAGAGGATTTTGAATGTTCCCAATACAAAGAAGTGACAAATGTTTAAAGTGATGGTTCGTCTAAATACCCCGATATGATCATTGCACATTGTATAATTGTACCCAAATATGATATTCTACTCTATAAATATATACAAGTTACCAAGAATCGATTAAGAAAAAATAAATTTAAAAGAGAAAAGAAAAAAAAAAGAACTAGAGAGTAGAATAGTGGTTACCAGAGGCTGGGGAGAGGAGATAGGAAAAGGTTGGTAAAAGGACACAAAGTTACAAAATTAGAGTTAGACAGGAAGAATAAATTCTGGTACTCTAGGGTGACTATAGCTGATAATAGTGTATTGTATATTTCACATAGCCAAAACAAAAAAAAGGATCTGGAATATTATAATAACAAAGAAATGATAAATGTTTAGATGACAGATATGTTAATCACTCTGTTTGGATCATTATACAATATATGCATGCATGGAAACAACAAGTCGTACTCCATAAAAATGTACAATTAATTTTTTTTTAAATTAACAACAAATCTATAAGCCATCATGGAAATGCAAATCAAAACCACAGTGAGATACCAATTCATACACATAAAATGGCTAAAATAAAAATGATAGTTAATAACAATGATGTTGAAGATGCAGGAAAATTAGAACCCTTACACACTGCTGGTAGGAATGTAAAATGCTGCAGCCACTTTGGAAAACTACAGGTTGAGTATCCCTTATCCGAAAGCTTGAGACCAGAAGTGTTTCAGATTTGGGAGTTTTCTGGACTTTGGAATATGTGCATACACATACTGAGATATCTTGGGATGTGACCGAAGTCTAAACACGAAATACATTTATGTTTCATATACACATTACACACTCAGCCTGAAGGTAATTTTATACAATATTTTAAAATAATTTTGTACCTGAAACAAAGTTTGTATACACTGACCCATCAGAAAGCAAAGGTGTCACTCAGCCATCCATGTGGACAATCTGTATTCATTTGGCATCACCATCATTCTTGGCTCTGAATTCATATGCTACTGATAAGCAATCATTTTCTTACACTTATTCACACATAAGCACATAACAGTAAAAAACATGACATACCATTAGTTCAGTGAAAAAAGCATGTGTTCAGGGTCACTAAGCAGCATGGTAGCATCACCAGAATACCTGTATCAGCTGTTAAACAGCAGCAACATCAAACAGCAGGCTTTCAGTCTCCACCTATGATGCTGTTAAAAGGTTACTGTACACTGCATTTTATTTTATATTTTTTTAGGTGAGAAGAAACATCAGATGTAGTTGAGGGACAAGGAACTAGGTCCTCTAGGGATGAAGAAGCGTTCTGCTGGAATAAAATAAAAATATTTTCTCCAGAGTCATCTCCCTCATTAACAGTTTTTGTCTTGAAACTCTCTCTCTGATTTTATAAACTGACATGATTTCTTGTTCTGTTACAAATGTATATTTCTTTAGTCCCTCTATAAGCCTATCACACATTTTTACCATGTCATCTATAGGCACTTTTTTTTTTTTTCTTTTTTTCTTTTTGTCTTTTTTTTCGTGTCCAGCCACGGATCGCAACCCTCAGTGTCGCGCCCGTACCGGACCGGGACCAGCAACGGGATCGCAACCCTCGGTGTCGCGCCCACAACTCGCCCAGCCAGTGAGCAGGAACCGCTCTGTATGTGGGATCCGAACCCTCGGCGGGAGCGCCACCACACTCCCAAGCGGTGCACTGTAGCAGTGCGCCACCGGGCCGGCCCATATAGGCACTTTTTCTGCAGTATTAATGTCATCTTTGTCATCACTATTAACAGGTTGAGTATCCCTCTTCTGAAATGCTAGGGACCAGAGGTGTGGAATCTTCCACTTGTGGCATTATGTTGAGGCTCAAAACGGTTCGAATTTTGAAGGATTTTGGATTTTGGATTTTCAGATTAGGGATGCTCAACCTGTGGTAGTTCTTCAAAAGGTTAAAATAGTTACTACATGACTCAACGATTCTACTACTAGGTGTATACCCAAGAGAAATGAAAACAAATGTCCACACAAAAATTTGCACACAAATGTTTATAGTAAACTGTATTAATAATAGTCAAAAGTAAAAACAAGCCAAATGCCAAACAACTGAGGAATGGATAAATAAATGTGGTATGTTCATATAATGGAACAGTATTAAGCAATAGGAAGGAATGAAGTACTGAAACATGCTACAACCTGGATAAGCCTTGAAAATTATACTAAGAGAAACCAGTCACAAAAGACTACATATCGTAAGATACCATCTAAATAAAATTTTCAGAATCACAAATCTATAGAGATAGAAAATAGATTAATGTTTGCCTAGGGCTAAAGAGTTGGGAGAAAATAAGAGTGACTGCTTAAGGGTACAGAACTTCCTTTTGGGTAATGAAAATATTCTAAAATTGTTTGTGATGGTTACACAACTCCTTAAACATACTAAAAACCAATGAATTTTATACTTTAAATGTCTGATTGTATGGAATGTGTATTATATTTCAGTTAAGCTATTAACCACCCCCCTCTAGTGCAATGGCTTTCAACTGAAGCTACACACAAAATAACACAGCTTACTCTTTAAAAGTACAGATCCAGGGCCGGCCCGGTGGCGCACTACTACAGTGCGCCGCTTGGAAGTGTGGCAGCGCTCCCGCCGAGGGTTCGGATCCCACATACAGACCGGTTCCCGCTCACTGGCTGAGCGAGGGGCGGGCGCAGCACCGAGGGTTGCGATCCCGTTGCCGGTCCTGGTCCGGTACGGGCGCGACACTGAGGGTTGCGGTCCGTTGCCAGACACGAAAAAAGACAAAAAAAGGAAAAAAAAAAAAAGTACAGATCCATATGAATTTTAGGATTGTTTTTTCTATTTCTGTGAAGAATGTAACTGGTATTTTGATGGGGATTATACTGAATCTGTAGATCACTTTGGGTAGTATGGACATTTTCACAATGTTAATTCTTCCAATCTATGAACAAGGAATGTCTTTCCATCTTTTGGTGTCCTCTTTAACTTCTTTCAGCAGAATTTTGTAGTTCTTATTGTAGAGATCATTTACCTCTTTTGTTAACTTTATTCCTGGGTTATTTTATTCTTTTGGTAGCTACTGTAAATGGGCTTGCTTTATTGATTTCTTTTTCTGCTTGCTCATTGTTGGTTAGGAATGCTACTGATTTTTGTGTATTGATTTTGTATCCCGCAACTTTACTAAATTTGTTTATGAGCTCTAGGAGTTTTTTGGTAGAGGTTATGGGTTTTTCTATATATAGGGTCATGTCATCTATGAACAGTGACAAATTGACTTTGTCTTCTCTAATTTGGATGCCCTTTAGTTCTTTATCTTTCCTGATTGTTCAATTCTAAAATTAATATGGAACAACAAAATACCCAGAATAGCCAAAATACTCCTGAGCAAAAAATAAATAAATAAATAAAACTGGTGGCATTACACTATCTAAACTTCAAACTATACTACAAAGCTATAGTAACCAAAACAGCATGGTCCTGGCATAAAAACAGACATATGGACCAATGGAACAGAATAGAGAACCCAGAAATCAACCCAGGTACTTACAGCGAACTGATCTTTGACAAAGGCACCAAGAACATATATTGGGGAAAGAACAGCCTCTTCAGTAAATGGTGGGGGGGAAACTGGTTATCCTTGTGTAGATAAATGAAACTAGACCTATTCCTCTCACCATATACCAAAATTGACTGAAAATGTATTAAAGACTTAAGTGTAAGACCTGAAACTATAAAACTCCTAGAAAAAAACATAGGAAAAACACTTCAGGACCCTGGATTGGGCAAAGACTTTATGAATAAGACCCCAAAAGCACAAGCAACAAAAGAAAAAATAAATGGGATTATATCAAACCAAAAAGCTTCTGCACAGCAAAGGAACAATCATCAGAGTGAAAAGACAACTTACTGAATGGGAGAAAATATTTGAAAAACATCCATCCAACAAGGGGTCAATATCAAAGATCTCACACAATTTCACACTAAAAAAACAAATAATTCAATTAAAAAATGGGCAAAGGAGCTGAACAGAAATTTTTCAAAGGAAGACATACAAATGGACAACAGGTACATGAAAAACTGTTAACATCACTAATCATCAGGGAAATGCATATCAAAACTACACTGAGGGGCCGGCCCGGTGGCGCACTGCTACAGTGCGCCGCTTGGGAAGCGCGAGCGGCGCTCCCGCCGAGGGTTCAGATCCCACATACAGACCGGCTGCCTCACTGGCTAGAGCCGCTCACTGGTTGAGCGAGGTGCGGAAGCAACACCGAGGGTTGCGATCTTGTTGCCGGTCCCGGTCCGGTGCGGGCGCGACACTGAGGGTTGCAATCCGTTGCCGGTCAGGAAAAAAGACAAAAAGGAAAAAAAGAAAACTACACTGAGATATCATCTCACCCCAGCTAGACCGGTTACTATCAAAAAGACCAAGAATAACAAATGCTGATGAGGATGTGGAGAAAAGAGAACTCTTCTACACTGTTGGTAGAACTGTAAATTAGTACAGCCATTATGGAAAACAGTATGGAGGTTCTCAAACAACTACAGATTGAACTACCATATGATCCAGCAACCCCACTTCTGGGATACACCCAAAGGAATGGAAATCATCATGTCGAAGGGATACCTGCACTCCCACATTCATCACACCTCTATTTACAATAGCCAGGAGTTGGAACCAACCTAAATGTCCATTGACAGATGGCTAGTATATATACACAATGGAATACTATTCAGCCATAAAAAAGAATGAAACATTTGCAGCAACATGGATGAGCTTGGAGAAAATTATGTTAAGTGAAATAACCCAGGCACACAAAGAGAAATACTGCATGTCCTCACTCATAAGTGGTAGGGGAGGGGAGGGGAGGAGAGAAAAGAGAAAAGGGAAGAGGGAAGGGAAGGGAAAGAGAGGGGAGAGAGGACAGAAGGGAAGAAGGGAAGGTAGGGAAGGTAGGGAAAGTAGGGAAGGGGAGGGAGGGAGGGGAACGAGAGGGGGGAAGGAAGGAAGAAAGGAAATGAAGGAAGGAATGAAAGAAAAACAGACCACAATAAAACACTGAACTTTCAGACGGAGAGAACAGACCTACAGTTAGTTACTAGAGGTGGGAAAGGGGGAGGGGGAGGGGGGTTAGGGAGCAATTGGGTAAGGAACACAAAGAGTAATTACGATTTGCTATGATGAATATGCTAATAATATTGATTTGATCATCACATACTGTACACAAATACTGATAGTCAACTCTGTACCCCATAAATATGTATAATCAAAAACAACAAAAAAATTCTGAAACTTTAAATAAACAAACAAACAAATAAAATAAAAGTACAGGAAGGTGTCAAGATGGCAGAATAGTCGGTTCCTCGTGTTGCTCTCTCCCACAGGGCGACCAATTTGCAGCTTTTGAGGAGCAGCAACAGAGGACCCGAGGTCTGTGCTGGAAAGGACAGGAGCCGCCTGTCACGGGATCCCAGTTCAGGTTGCTCCCCATTTCCTAAAGAGACTTTGGAGCTTTGGAGCTTTTGGGACCAAACACCCCAAGGCAAAAGATTAGGTAGCCACAAATATAAATCATTTAATTATACAAAACATGCCAATTAAAAAATACATTCACTTTTTAGCAAAAATGCTATATCTATATGCTCAAGAACAAACTGAAGTAAGGTTTGTCCCAGGTTTAAAATACTGTGAAATAATTCCTTGCTTAAGAAATGTATGTTCTTAATTCCCAGGTAATTTGATACATCACTATGGAAACAAATCCTTAAAGAGAGAATCATGAATTAAAGCTAAACTTTTAGAACTGAGTACAACACATACACAAAACAAGAACTAAGGCAGGAAATAACATTTTATATTTCTATATAGAAATTGAGTATTTCTTTCTCCAACAGACTATAATTCCAACAGCCAACAGCCTACAATGAGCCATACATGCAGGCCTAATTTTGACTGAATCATTCAACTACCACATTCCTATCTGAAAACACAGAATGGAGCGTTTCCACCCAAGAATTCTTGAAAATATTTTAATATCTCATGAGTGAGTCGTACTGTGTAAGTACAGTACATTGAGAAAAGTAATCATGGACTTTCTAAATACATTTCATTAAACTAAAATTCAGGTTTTAAGTACCTAGTTAGAGTTAAACGTAATGGAACATCATACCTAAAATTTAGACCACACCTTTTTCAAAGCTAAACAAAATTTTAAAACACCCACAAAATATCATATCCCTGAAAACCTGCAGTCTAAAATCAGAAAGTTTCCTTTACCACCCAGTATAAGACCAATGCTCAAAGCAACAACATATTAAAATGAATCTTTGTTTTAATCAGAAATCAACTGCCTTTAATACAAAAACTTCCCTCAAAGTTTCATAATCAACATTCTATGATTTTAAAAAATCTTATAAAAAGGATTCACAAAGGTTCACAAAGAGTTCCCTTATCAATTTCTCAAAATTGATGTCAATGGATTACTATATTCCAAATGTTTCAAATTTTTTTCCCCTAATTAAAAATATCGGGACAACTAATTTCTTTTTACTGACTTGTTCACACAACTATAATTTTTATTTTTTCTCCTATTACCATTCTTTTAAAAACATTGTCTTCGTTGCAGTACAATTTAGATTTATATACAAGACTGGAATGAAATCTACCCAAAACGCTAACAGTTGCATTTACTATAGGTGATGACTTCTACCTTTCCGTATTCTTACATTACTTTTAATAAACATATAAGTACTTTCAAAATGAAAAAAAAAAATTTTCTATTTTCTTATATCATTGCTCATTCACAAGGTTCTGATATGTCAACCTTTTTTGGTAAATTAGGTAGAAAGTGATGTGAATTTAAACAAACGTTTTTTAGATAAAGATAGGAAAGTCAGAAAATGGGAAAATATAGCCCTAATATATCTAATTATTATATAGATACTAAAAATAGGTGGCAATAACTTAAAAATTAGGCAAACATATTTTCTTTTTCTTCAAATTCACTTTTTCTCCAATGAAAATTAAGAAAGATTAGATTTGTGTGAAAAAGGCATAATTACAAGAATTTTCTTACTTAAGTCTATAAAATAATCTCAAGCCATGTACTATCAATATTGCTACAAACTGAACAGTTAAGGTAAACTGTAGAGAACACAGAATTAGAAACAAGCTATTTTCAGGCAAGTATCAGGTATTTTCTAACATGGAAAAGCACTCAACAAAATAATTTAGGGTAACATATATTACAAATAATAATCCAAGGACTTACCAATTTCAGCAGGTAGTTGTTTGATTTTGTTCTCTCGAATGCTAAGCATGCTGAGTTTTGACAGGTTTTTGATGTCCTTTTCCACAGTAGTTATACGATTAAAGCGAAGGTATAGGGTGGTGAGAGAATCTAGCCTGTACACCACTGAAGGGATTTCTCTCAGTTTATTATGCCGTAAATCAAGCATCCGCAGCTTCTTCAAGTTATCAAGAGAGTCAGGCAAACTGGTAAGTGAATTTTCACTTAGAGCCAGTGTCATGAGATTTATTAGACAGCCCACCTCTGCTGGGAGGGACTGCAATTTGTTACTGTATAAATAAAGTTCTGTTAATTGAGTCAACTCTTTGATTGATGATGGCAATATGTGTATAGACCTCTTGGATAAGTCCAAACGCATTGAATTCTCTTCCCGGCATTTGTTGAGCTCTTTAATCACCTCTGCATTGCTGGATTTTTTTCTAGTCCCAGGTGCTGGATTTGGCCGTTTGATCGTATTGTCAACTGAAAAAGCCACACCTGGTTGGACAGCACTAGAGTCCTTCTTTCCATCTTTGGCATCTTTCCCTTTGGTCTTAGATTCTTTTTCTTTGCTCTCTTTCCCAAAACCTCCGGAGGCTTTTGCCTCCTTTTCCCTTTCCTTGGCTGATGGTACTTTGGGATCTTTTTCTTTAGAGTCTTTTTCTTTTCCTAAACTACTACTCATGGTGACACAAACTTGGACAAAAACTACATGAACTCCTTTTAATTCTATTTGCCAGTAACAGGAATTCAAGGATGAATAGACAAAGATCCTACGCAATCAAAAAGGTGTTGGCTTGAAGAAGTAATCAGCATGGAGTAAAAACCATCTGTTACATGTTGGATCTAAAAGTACTATGCCCATTTCTGATAACTCATTCCAGCTGGTAAAACGTTGCTGGTCAACCAGTAACTCATTAGAATTCCTGAAATATAATACAGAGAGATTAAATTAGTTTTGATTATAATTCACATTAAATAGACTCTGAAAAACAATCTCATTGCAGTTTGCCATTTTCCTATGATTCAATACAGTAAATATTTATTAAACACCCTTTATTTATGTAAAATCCTTTGACAACTACAAAAATTCATAAGGCAGGATCTGCCTTCAAGAAAGTTGCAAATCTGGGGGCTGGCCCATGGCTCACTTGGGAGAGCGTGGTGCTGACAACACCAAGTCAAGGGTTAAGATCCCCTTACCGGTCATCTTTTAAAAAAAAAAAAAAAAAAGGAAAATTGCAATCTAATAGGAAGAGGTGAGAAAAGAATACAAATTACTATAGTACACAACTTTATAAGAGCTAAAAAGTGGGAGAAATCACAGCAGCAGCTAAGGTTTATTAAGTGCTCTGTAAGTACACGTACTATTCTAAGTTTACAAATACTAATTCATTTAATATATATAACCCTATGACGTAAATTGTTTTCCCCATTTTATACAGAGACACCTAAGCACAGAAATATTTTTAAGTAACTTTGTAATCTTGAAAAAGTGACAGAGCCAAGATTCCAAATTAGGTAGTATGTATCCACAGCCTATGTCCCTAACCACTATAGTAAAACTGCTCTATGTACTACTAATCGCCAGATAGCTTTAAAAAATAAAAAGGATTTCAAAGGTGATGATGATCGAAAGGAGAGCAGTCTGGCAAAAGAACAAAATGAAATATGTATGAAAAACAACAAATAGTTCAGGGGAAAAGGGCATTAAGAACCTGTACTTCAATAAGCATTCTTAGCTGATTCTAATGCAGATAGATCTGGGGACCACCTTTGAGAAACAGTAACAAATAGCAATCTCCAATAATGTCTACGTTCTAGGGACTGGAAAAGTGAGAAAGACCAATGGCACAGGGTTCTTTTTTTTTTTTTTTTTTTTTTTCCTTTTTTTGGTCTTTTTTCGTAACCGGCAACGGATCGCAACCCTCAGTGTCGCGCCCGTACCGGACCGGGACCGGCAACGGGATTGCAACCCTTGGCGTTGCGCCCGCACCTTGCTCAGCCAGTGAGCGGCCGGTCTGTATATGGGATCCGAACCTTCGGCGGGAGTGCCGCCACGCTCCCAAGCGGCGCACTGTAGCAGTGCGCCACCGGGCCGGCCCACAGGGTTCTTAAAAGTAGAAAAAGTTCACTGGTGTAATGACTGACCAAAAAGATCCACAAAGGCTGAAAAGATGAGTAAAATCTTTGTGGAAG
This sequence comes from Galeopterus variegatus, assembly GCF_000696425.1. Lineage (NCBI taxonomy): Eukaryota > Metazoa > Chordata > Mammalia > Dermoptera > Cynocephalidae > Galeopterus > Galeopterus variegatus. The sequence continues at coordinate 177,421 of NW_007726585.1, forward strand.
GAATCAGTACTCCCTAAACATTTTGAAATTTAAAATTAATAATTATTTTGTGACTCCATTGTTAATTCTATAAAAATAACTGATAGCTATTTAGTACTAGAGATTAAAGATTAAAGACAAAGTGATAACATTTTACTTGATTAGCTTTAAGAGGTTAAAAAAGTTATTAAAATTTTATCAAACCACCACAAGGATTTGATAGTCTAAGTGCACAGGACTGTGTTAAGAATTTTTTATAGGATGTGAGCCCCACCCAATACAAGTTTACAGTTTAACTAGTCAGCCAAAACACTTACACATGACAACTAAGTAACTGACAAGATAGTATATTAATAAATCCTCAGATGAGTGACATATGCTAGAGTACTTCTGAGAGAAAAATCAACATCAGTGAAAATGATTGAGAAGAGTCAGGTACAGGAAGGACTTAGGCTAACTAGCCTTTGATTAATGAGTAGCGTTTAAGCAAGTAGAGAAGAGGTGGCAAAGCATTATAGATGAGCGTCACGAAATGGAAAGTTTGGCCCAGAATAGGGAATGAGCTTGGCTTAGCACAGGATGGTGAAAAGGTAGGATTTTGCTGAAGCAAAGGGTCAGATGTGCAGGGACAACAGCAGCTGGGTAAAGGAGGGATGATCTGTAAATTCAAAACTGCAGGGGCCGGCCCGGTGGCGCACTGGATAAGTGCGCTGCTTGGGAAGCGCGGCGGCGCTCCCGCCCGAGGGTTCGGATCCCACATACAGACCGGTTCCCGCTCACTGGCTGAGCGAGGCGCGGGAGCAACACCGAGGGTTGCGATCCGTTGCCGGACACGGAAAAAGACAAAAGACAAAAAAAAAAAAACTGCAGAGTATGAGCTTTATTGGTACATAAGATTCTACAATTAAATAAATATTTGCTAGCACATTAGAAAGCTCTATGTCCCCATTATTCATCACCCCTTCAAGAAAACAATTATTTTGAGGTAGAACGGACAGCGACTACAAAAAACTTCAGAGAAACTGATCCAGAAAGTAATGCTGATAAGCCAATATGAAAGCACGTTTACTAAAACCATACAAGAGTGAATGATGGAAAATACACACAACTGAAGGGATACAGGCATTGCTTATCAGCTTGTATTTAAGAAATGTCATTATACCAAATTTCTGCAATCAAATTTCTATTTAGCAAGATGTGTATATACTAAGTTTAGAAGGACTCTTCCTATGGTAAGGATCAAGTGAGACTTACAGGGTATAAAAAACATAGATCTTAGGTATCACAGAACAAATCCATCCTCCTAAAGAGTAAGGAAACTGGGAAAGAAAAAAAAGGAAAACTTTAAAGTTTCAGCTTATTTTAAATTAGATTTAAAATTAGATTTTAAATAATTAAAACACAATTAGATTTTAAACATTTTTGAAAGTTAAAAATAACACTTTCAACACACAATAAGCATTTTGAAAGAGGGAATTCCTTATTTCCTATTTTGTTTCGCAAATGATAAAAACAAAACAAACGAAAAAACAAAAAACAACCCTCCGCAACCTAGTATATCTGTTTAAAAATACAAATATCCAGGCTTCATCCCAAACCACTAAATCAGAATCTTTAGGGAGAAGGGGTGTGTGAAAACTTTTTAAAAAAAAAAAAAAATAACAAATGCCTCAGCAAATGTTTAGCAAGTTTGGCAAACACTTGATCTGACCAACTTTAAGATAGGAACACTAGTATATTTAATATTATATTTCTCAAATATAATTCTAAAATAAAAGAAGGTTAAAGGAAAGGGTGGGTCAGAAAAGGAATTGTATTAATGAAAAAACAAGTTACTAATATCTTAAAGTTTCCACTGCAGCCTAAAGGGACTTCTATAATCTATAGATATCGTCTGCTATATTTGATGTTCAGACTACCAATATTTGAACTGTTTAATGATTTTACTGCACTGTTAATGGATTTGAACTAAGTGACACATATATTCATCCTGCAGCTCTTATACTTAATGAGATTTGCTGGTATATAGTTCAGTCACAGTACATAAAAATATAACTAGTCAGAGAACAGAATTTTGGAACTTGACATTATCGCTATGCTTTACTAAAAGGAATTAACTAACCAGTCTTGACTAGTTGACTAAAAATTTTTCACATCCAATAAAAATATATTTTGTCCAGGAGAACTAACGAATGACTTGACAGCACAAAATTAAATTCTGGGTCTAATCCAGACCTGAATCAGGTGACACTGCCAAACATTTTAGATGAGAAAATGTATTAAGAGTAATCATTCATGTTTCTTGGAAATGAGCTTTTTATTCAATAGTCAGGTTTTTTTAAAGTCACTTTAATTCTACAATGTTTGGGGGACAGCTTCATTTGCACAAAATTTGAATCTTGCACCCACTTATGTAATAGAATATACAGTGCATTTTACCTTTAGTCCAAAATGACACTAAACAAGAAACTACCAATGCAATTTGTTGGTGGAGGACTGAGTTGATGCACTTTTTCTCTGGCACATAGCTGTGTTCCAAATTATGAAAACTCTTAATTTCAAATTCCTAAATAGAAGAGTTCCTTTATTCCCAATTTACAGATGAGAAAATTGAGGAAGTAAAGTCAGATACCTAGTAAGTGACTGTAGAAAAATTCAAAATCAGCTCTGCCTAATTCTAAAGCCCATATATATTCTGTCCCCTATCCCATGCTAGATTTCGAAGATACACATCCAAACTATGATTGTATGAAGATGTTGATTACAATTAACTTAGGCTTCCAATACTTTCTAAATCAGAGCTCTGCAAATTCTTCCTGTAAAGGTCAGAGATTAAATACTTCAGTTTTATGGGCCAGATTGGTCTCTGTTGCAGATACTCGACTTTGTTATTTTAGCATAAAAGCAGCCATAAGACAATACATAAATAAATAGGAGTATCTGTGTTTCAGTAAAACTTTACCAAAGCAAACTTCAAACTGTATTTGGCCATGAGGCCACAGTTCGCCAACCCCTATCCTAAGTCACTGTTCAGGTTTTAAATCATTCCTTTCAGGAACTATATTTTTATATTAATTAAACACAAGAAGTAAAAATATTTTTTTCCTTCCTCTTGTAATATACTCACATTACATTTAGCTATTTCCAAAAGAAACTTCCTACAATTTGAAGGGAAGATGGAAGGGAAAAAGCACTAGCCTATTAAAATCTATTGTTGGTATAAGACTATAATGATAATCATCACATGTAATAACTATTTACTTAAAAAAAACCACACACACCAATAGGCCATATACACTAAATATATTCCTTAGTCTTATCTGAAATGCAGATGTGAAAGCTTTACAATATTAGATCTTGAGTTACAATGAACAGAACTTCAGATTCCAGACAAGATGGAACGAGCCCATTAAACCCTGTTCTTCCAACTAATTACAGTACAACCTAAATTCATGGACAAAATTTATAAAGGAACTAGAAAAAGACTCTGAAAGGTAGAGAAAAGAAGGTAGACTGACTAGGGACCTTGAGATTCAATAGCACCCTTTTCGCTATAGCTTTATGAATCTACTTGAACACCACAAAAGAAGCCATACCCCTCTACCACCCCAACTAGCGTTGAGGCCACAAAGACTGTGCAGTGAAACTCTGCCAACCATCCCAGATTTGCACTAACTTGAACAAAAGCAGCACACATCTCCCTTCACATTAGCACTGTAGTGGAGGAGACTGTGGACCATGCTCATGCTGCACTGAGCAAATGTCAGCTAAGAAGTGGTAAACCTCTCCCTTCCAACTGGTGCAAAAGCTGTACTATGAGATGGAGAAAGTCCTGTTGATCATCCCCTATCCTGCGCTAAGCAAATGTAAGCAAAGATACAACATACCACCCTCTCCCAACTAAAGGGAAAGAGAGGATTATGGAGAGGGAGGGAGCTGGAGAAAGGAATTATTCCAATTTGTGTATTCCCAGGCACACCCTTTGTAGCTCATGCATAAAAGCAACCGGGAAAAAAAATGATTAAAAAAAAAAATGCTTTGAGAACTGAACTATAGTGTGGAATACCCACCCATGTTTTAGATTGACTTTGGGGTGGCATATAAGCATGGTAGACCAGAATATCACTGAAAAAGTTTTGAAAACAAAATGGAAACCGAAGGCCAAAAAATGGGATGCTTTGAGAACTGAACTATAGTGTGGAATACCCACCCATGTTTTAGATTGACTTTGGGGTGGCATATAAGCATGGCAGACCAGAATATCACTGAAAAAGTTTTGAAAACAAAATGGAAACCGAAGGCCAAAAAATGGGTCAGGACATGTGTTCTGAACCAAACAGGTTTGTTGTCTGCTAAAATAGAATATGTAACTAGAAATGAGTGTTTCACAAAAGTCACAAAATGTCCATGAAACAATCTAAAATTACTCTTCATACCAAAACTAAGAAAATACCAACTCTAATGAGAAAAGACAATCAACAGACACCAACACTGAGATAACACAGATGTTGGACTTACCTGGCAAGGATTTTAAAGCAGCTCTCAAAAATAAAAAAATTTAAAAACTCCAACATACAATTATGTACACTCTTGAAACAAACGGATTAGTAGAAAGTCTCAGGAAAGAAAAGATATAAAGACAACAACTGAAAATTTTACAACTGAAAAATATGATAGATGAAATCTTAAAAACTCATTGTGTGAGCTCAATAAAAGAATGGAGAGTATAGAAGCAAGATTCAGTGAACTTGAAGATCAGTAGAAATCATCCAATCTGAACAACACAAAGAAAATATATTTTAATAGGGAAATGCAAACTAAAACCACAATGAGATATCACCTATCTCCAGTTAATGTGGCTATTATCAGCAAGACAGAAAATAACAAATGCCAGCAAGAATGAGGAGAAAAGGGAATTCTCCTACATTGTTGGTGGGAGTGTAAATTGGTACAGACATTGTGGAAAGCAGTGTGGAGGTTCCTCAGAGAACTAAAAATACATCTATCCTATGATCCATCTATCCTACTACTGGGTAAATACCGAAAGGAAATGAAATTGATATATCTAAAAGACACCTGAACTCCCATGTTCATCACAGTACTATTCACAATAGCCAAGACATAGAATCAACCTAAAATCCCATCAACGGATGAATCAATAAAAATGACTGTGGTATACATACACAGGAAGACTATTCATCTATTAAAAAAAATAATATCCTATCATTTGCAGCAACATGGATGGAACTGGAAACCATGTTAAGTGAAGTAAGTAGACACAGAAAGACAAATACCACATGATATCATTCATCTGTGGAATTAAAAAAAAGGAAAGAAAAGAAAAAATGTGGTTTCATAGAAGTAGAGAGTAGAACTATGGTTACCAGAGACCAGAAAGGGAGTGAGTGGGAGGAGGAGAAGTGCTAGACTAACAGGTATGAAAGTATGTTACATACCCTAAATGAATCATTGTGCAGTATATGCATGTATTGAAACAATACACTGTACCCCACAAATACATACAATTTTGTTAAAATAAAAAAGAAGAGAAGGAAAGTACAGAGCAATAACAAAAAGAAAAAAGAAAGTAGATTTTAAAAACTCAACAAAGCCTCAGAGAGCTGTGAGAAACAAAATATTTAACATTTGTTTCTTAGGAGTCCCAAAAAAGAGAGAAAAACATGGGGCTGAAAAACTATTTGAAGAGACAATGGCTGAAAAGTTCTGACATTTGTAAAAAGCATAAACCTATAGAGCTAAACAGCTGAAGCAAACCCTGAACAAAAAAAACTCAACGAAATTCATGCCCAGACACAATGAAATTTCTGAAAGCTAAAGTTAAAGAAAATCCTGACAGCAGCCAGAGAACAATACAAACCTATAGGAGAACAATGATTTGAATGACAGTGAATTTCTCATCAGAAAGCATACATGCCAGAAGGAAGTGAGAAACATCTTTCAAGTGTTGAAAGAAAAGAATTGTCAACTAAGAATTATTTATCCAGCATAAACTTCCTTCAGGAATGAAGGTGAAATAAAGACATTCTCAAATGAAAAAACAAAGAGAATCTGATGCCAACGGATCTGCTCTATAAGAACTGTCAAAGGAAGTTCTTCAGACAAGAAAGCAGAGACAAATTCAGAACATCAGTAATAAAGAAAGACCAATGGAAAGGCTAAAAACATGAATAAACACAACTAGCAATTCTTCTCTCCAGTTTTTAAATTACGTTTGACTGTTGAAAGCAAAAGTTATAACTCTAAGGTGGTTGTCAATGTATGTAGAGGTAATGTATGTTCAATGTATGTAGAGGTAAAGAAGTGAAAATAAAAGGACCTAAATGATTTTAAAATACTTACGTTCTACCTGAAGTGGTAAATGTTAATACTTGTAGACTTTGATGACTTAAGAATAGATATCATAATTCTTACAGCAAACTATACAAAGAGGTACTTAAAAAACACTACAGGTAAATTAAAACAAAATCTTTAAAAACGTTCAAGTAACCCATAGTAAGGCAGGGAAGAAGAAAGGAGAAACAAAATAATAGAGTGAATAAACAGAAAATAATAAATTGGCATGCTTAAATCCAAACACAGCAATAATTACATTAAGTGTAAATGGTCCGAACACACCAGTTAAAAGGTAGAGAGTGCCAAAGTGAGTTTAAAAAAATATGACCCAACTATATACTGTCTACAAGAAACTCAATTCAAATATAATAACATAGCAAGTTAAAAGTAAAAGGATACAAAAAGGTATACCATGCAATCACTAATCAAAGGTAAGCTAGAACAGATATGTTATTATCAAAGTACCAGAGACTGGAGGGGAGGAAGGGTGGGGAAGAGGAGAAGTGGTGGTCTAATGGGTACCATACTATGCTATCTACCCTAAGTGAATCATTGTGCATTATATGCACATGGTAACCCACAAATTTGTACAAGTAGATGTTAAAATAAAAAATTTTTTAAAAAGTTGGAAGACCACACTACCCAGTAATCAAAGCAAGACACTGTTGGCAGAGGAAGAGACACAAAGACCAATGGAACAAAATAGAAAACCCAGAAATCAACTACACACTATTCTGTAACATGGTCCTGGTAATATGTTAACAGAAAAAAAGCAATACACGAACATTTTATTTACTTGGGCATTTTTAAAAATGGGATATGTATGGAAGATGAACATTAACAAAACATATATAGACAGTTCCTAAATAGCAGTGCAAAGGAGACTTAAAGCCACAGAAACACTATAATTCATTCATGCATTTAAGAAATATTTACTGAACTCATCCTATGCACCAGGCATCATGCTAGGTGCTAAATAAATAAATGACCTACTTCCTGCCTTCAAAGTTCTTAGTCATGTAGAAAAAATAAACAAGAGCATTCCATGATGAGCAAATAACACGTAAAGACTAAGATATGCAAGAACACTGTGGGATAAAGGAACAAAATGGAACCTGATGCTTCAGGATTGTGTATAAGGGAGAAAGATCAGTCTTCAGTTAACAAAAGGACTTTTACTTCATGTTGTACATTCTAAACGTTTTGAAAAATGGCATGTATCTAATATTACAGTATCATATAGAATAGTTACCCTGCCCCCAAAATCCCCTGTGCTCCACTTACCCATTCCTCACTCCTTCCTTGTGAACTCATGGCAACAATAATCTTTTAGTCCATCAGCAGCAAATATTTTTCAAATACCTAAACTGTGTGCCAAAAAATTGCAAAGCACTTTACATATATTGTCACATTTACTGAGGAAAGTAGAGTATACTCCCAAAGAATTGGTTATTTCAAGTAGAGTTGCTGCAACTCACAGGCAAAATCTTCAATGGTAGCATGTCCCAGAAATTGTGGTTAACCACTGCACAATTAAACTTGGAACCCAGTGTTGAAAGGACTGCATGTTATCTACCGAACTATATACAGTCACACTATGGTTAGATGGTATTACCATCTTTGAAGTATGTTAGCAACATAAAGTAACAAAAACCTATATTTTACACCAAACAGAAACATTAAAGAATATTATCCCCACTTTTAAAAGTGCTTGTCCTCTTTTTAAGAGAGAAAAAGTCAAACTCTATCAAAGTTATGTTGATATACCTCTTATTCTTACTGCAACTTTTTTTTTTTTTTTTTTTGTGACCGGCCGCAAACGCGCACCAGCGGTCATCCCTATATAGGATCCGAACCCGCGGCGGGATCACTGTTGCACTCACAGCGCCACACTCTCCCGAGTACGCCACGGGCTCAGCCCTCTTATTGCAACCTTTTGCTACACTCTCCCCAATTTCTAAAACCACTGTTTTAACAGGCAAACTTCCTTCTTAAAGCACTATTATAACCATCTGTTAGAGTACAAATCAAGCCTGATATTTTAATCTATATCACACCAGGGCATCCTTTCTCTCCATTACCCCAGAGCATTTCTCTCAATATTTTAGGGATATACATGTTAAAAGTATCTTCAATTTTATTCATTCCATTTTTGGCACATTCCTTCTCCACACTAGTATCACCTGTTTAAACACCTCTCCTCCACCCCTCTCTCTCAATATCCTATTTTTATGCTAAAGATAATTTTTCCCTCTCTTTTGTAGACAATGCCAACATTCAACTGATACTTTCTTAATTGATTAACCGTAAGTACATTGTAAACAGAAATCATGAGGAAAAAATCAGCTAATTATTCTGACAAGTCAGAAAATTTTAGTAAAACATTAGTAGTAGCACAATAAAATTTATAAAGAAATGATACTTGATCCAGGCCAGCAACGGAGACAGCCCTGTGCCCAGGGGTCCTGAGAGACGGAGCTGTGGGCCTTAGCTCTGCCCCTGCCACACATTCAGGCTAGCAATGGAACCAGCCAACTCCCAGGATCCTGAGATGGGGGCTGGGCCAGCTCTGCCCACAACCAGATCTTAGAATGTATTTATTAACCACATGTGTTTCTTTACAGTGCGTGACTTATCTGTTCAGGTTCTTCACCAAATTTCCACTTAGATTTTTCTAATTCATTTTTAAGAGTTCTTTTTGCAATGAGGATGTTAATCTTTGTGTGTTTAAAAAGAAAAAAAAAAGTAGAGAATAGAATAATGGTTACCAGAGGCTGGGAGGGGTCAGGGGAAAGATTAGGGGTGAACTAATGGGAACAAAACTATGCTATCTACCCTAAGTGAATCATTGTGTAGTACATACATGTATTGAAACAACACACTGTACCCCATGTAAATAAATACAAATAAAACTGAATTTAAAAGAAAGGATCTTCCATCACCAGTAGACGGAACTTGGGGAAATCCTGGCTTTTTCCCACTTTTGCTCACAAATTCAAAGATTAGTAAGAGGACTTAAATTCAGCATATGGCAAAAAAAAATCTCTTCCTTCCCATTAGCCATAACAGCTAGATATACTCAATACTTAAGGAAGAGACAGTAGGAGAGACAGAGTTCTACCTTCCAATAGAGCAAGATGCTCAAACTACCACACGTTGACAGAGGGCTCTGACATGCAGCAGACCATCAGATCTGTTACTGTGTTAACAAAGAATAAACTTTCATTATGTCAAAGTAGACCTATGAAATTATAATTGGTTAAATTTCCTCAATGGACTCTGTATAAACTAACCTCCCATGTAATGGTATCGAATAATATTTATCTCAATGTTCAGCCAATATAGTTCACTTGCAGAGCCACCAAGATGGAAAACAGTCACATCTTGTTTTGGATTAAAAGCTATCTAGTGTATAATTTAACATTTAAAAATAAATAATTCATACACCTTTTCTTGATAAACTATCAATCATATTTATATAATCAACATAAAAACCATCATCCTTCCAACCATTCCCTCATTTATGAAATGTTTACTAAGCATCAGATACTATATCTGGGGCTTTAAAAATAAAAGATAGGGCCGGCCCGGTGGTGCACTGTAGCAGTGTGCCGCTTGGGAGCGCGGTGGCACTCCCGCCGAGGGTTCAGATCCCACATACAGACTGGTTCCCGCTCACTGGCTGAGCGAGGTGCGGGGGCAACACCGAGGGTTGCGATACCGTTGCCGGTCCGGTACGGGCACGACACTGAGGGTTGCGATCCGTTGCCGGACACGAAAAAAGACAAAAAGGAAAAAAAAATAATAAAAAAATAAAAAAATAAAATAAAAGACAAAAATCATTGCTTTCAGATATCTTACAAAGGGAAGGAAACAGATAAATTTAAAAACTATGAGAAAGACAATATGATGGCATAGGGATTGGGGGTAGGAGCTGGAAAGAGTGTGACAATGCTGAAACTGAATCCTGAAAATTGAATAGGAGCTTACAAGTTCATATTGTGGGGGTAGGCAGACATTCTGAGAACAAGAAATGGCATGAGAAAAGTGCCCTCACCAGAAACCATAAACAGTTTTTCTATGGCTGGAATTCAGACCCCAAGATAAGGTTAGAAAGGTAAGTTGTCAAATCTTGTAAAGCTGGTTATTCACATCTAGTAATTTGGACTTTATCCTGCAGACAACATGATTTTCAAACTCTACTCTCTAAACCTTAGTGTTTCAGAGTACTCTCAGGGGCTGCCAAGAGTAAGTATGAAGAGCCAATAAAGGATTCCAGGAGAAGAGGGCACGATCACAGGCATATTTTTTAAAATTAATCTGATACTGTTTAGAATGACTTTAAAAGGTCAGAGGTTCAGATGCAAGGCAGAAAAACTAGTTAGAAGGGTTACAATGATCTAATGTTAATTTTCAAATATTCAGACATGTTCAGCAAAAATCATTTGGGGAACTTTGAAATCGTAGGCCCTAACCCAAGAATTCTAACAAAATAAATATCTGTGGTAGGAAACAGTAATCTGTATGATTAAAGTTTTCCAGGTGATTCTGATGCAGGGCCAAATTTGGAAACCGTTGCCAACAGTCCATGTCAAACATGTAAGGGTACACTCCAACTACTTTTAACTAGAGTATTTTGGAGTTTTGTAGGTTCATTTTAAGCTGTCTCAGTGTTTAGTGAAATGCTAACTGACATTTAATGGGCAGGGTCTGGAGATGAGAACTATCCTTGCATACCACATGACCTACAAATGCTCACCAGACATATAACTAGGTAAAATATCTATTTATAATTTTGAGCACCCAGAACCTAATTCCATTTTACATATAAACTTCAGGAAGTAAAAAGTAATGTCTACATTCTAGAGGGAAGGCTACTTTAACTTAGAACCTTAAGAATTATTAACTATTTCTGACAATCACTGACACCCATATTGATCTTGGTATTTGAATCATAAGTACAACATATCTGTATCAGTTTGCACTTGTAGCTACTACAACTTCATGGTGATATATACAAGCTTTTGTTCATTATTTGCTAGTACTCTGCCTGAACATTTCATATTGACATACAAGTATTCACAGCCTTGAAGGAGGGCCTCACAACCTGGATGAGACATCCTGTTCTTAAGCAAAAAAATCATGTAAGTTCTTAAAATTGTTGATGTACCAATTAATGTCTAGCTTGCTAAGTATGAGTAAGCTATCTGTTGTCAATCAACTGTTAATAGATAAACAAATACCTTTGTTTCCTCTGCCACTCCAGCCAGGTACTAAAAGCTGTGTACTTCATCATGACAAAAAGTTCCATTCCAGATTAACCCCTTCTTCGCCCTGACTCAACAGGAAGCAGTAAGATGAGCCTTCGGCCCATTCCATAGAAATGGAAGGCACTATTGACAAAGCAAACTTTGTTGGACTGAGCATGGCTGAAGCTATGCTGGGACCTAAAACCACCTGGGCGTGAGGAAAATTTAGAAGACAGTTTTTTTTTTTTTTTTTTTCCCTCCTCCTTTCCATTCCCTAACTTTCTTATCTTGCTTGCTAAGTAGAAAAACAAAGCTGTTGAAAGCTAATAAGAACCTTGCATAACTAACAGTTCTTTGAGGCTTGCAGAATTCCAAGAAGTGATCAAGGTCAGATGTCTGGAAGCAGATCACAGGCACCAGCAAGGCCAGCCAGAGACTTTGCAACCCATTCCCTCAACTCCCTCTTTAAAAAATGCCTTAATAAATCTGACTCTTTGAGATGGTTTTAGTCTGGCCATCTCTTTCAGGTTTACCGGGGAGATGGGTTAGCCTAACATCTCCTTCAGGTTACCAGCATTCCTGAATAAAGCTGCCTTCCATTTTCACCAAGATTTGACTTTCAGGCATTTTGTTTATGTTTGGCATCAGGCAGCTGGACTTGGGTTCAGCAACAAAAATGGATCAAAGACCTAAATTTAAGACCCAAAACTATGAAACTACTAGAAGGATACACCAGGGAAATGCTACACGAAATGGGAGTGGGCAGCACTTTTTTGAGTGAGACTACAAAGGCACAGGCATTTAAAGCAAAAATAGATAACTGGGACTGTATCAAACTAAAAAGCTTTTGCACAGCAAGAGATACTGTCAAGAAAGTGAAGAGACAACCTACAGAACAGGAAAAAGTGTGTGTAAACTACACATCAGACAAGGGGCTAATATCCAGAATATATAAGGAATTTAAACCACTGGACAGCAAAAATATAAATAAATTATTTTAAAAATGGGCAAAGGACTTGAGCAGATATTTCTCAAAAGAATACATACAAATGGCCAACAGGTACATGAAAAAGTGCTCAACATCACTAATCATCAGGGAAATGCAAATTAAAACTACAATAAGATATCATTTCACACCAGTTAGAATGGCTATTATCAACAAGACAAAAAAATAACAAGTGCTGGCAATGATTTGGAGAAAAAGGAACTCTCCTAAATTGTTAGTGGGAATATAAATTGGTATAGCCACTGTGGAAAACACTATGGAGGTTCCTCAGAAAACTAATAGATCTACCTTACGACCCAGCTCTCCCAATACTGTGTATATACCCAAAGGAAAAGAAATCAATATAGCCAAAAGACTCCTGTACTCCCATGTTCATCGCAGCACTATTCACAATAGACAAGAGATGGAATCAACCTAAATGTCCATTAATGGATGAATGGACCAAAAAACTACAGTATGTATACACAATGGAATACTACATAGCTATAAAAAGAAATGATATCTATCATATGCAGCAACATGGATGAAGTGGATACCATTCTTATTAAGTGAAGACAAGCCAAAAAGACAAATACCACATGATATTACTCATATGTGGAATCTAAAAAAAAGTGTTCCTCATAGAAGAGAATAGAATAATGGTTAACAGAGGCCAGGGAATGTGGGGAGAAAAAGTGGTAGACTAATGGGTACAAAACTATACTCTCTATCCAAAGTGAATCATTGTGCAGTATATGCATTGAAACAACACACTGTACCTCACAAATATGTACAAGTAAATGTTAAAATATTTTAAATTATAAAAAGTAAAAAGAAACTGCATAACAGACCAAATGGACTTAATGGATATCTACAGAACATTCCATACAACAGGTGCAGAATACACATTCTTCTCGTCAGCACATGGAACATTCTGCAGGATAGTCCACATTAGGCCACAAATCAAGCCTCAACAAATGTTTTAAAAATCAAAATCATATCAAGTATCTTTTTAGGTCACAATGGAATGAAACCAGATATTGATAACAAGAAAATCTTTAGAAACTGTATAAATACACAGAAACTAAACAACATGCTCCTAAACAACCAATGGGTCAATGAAGAAATTAAAAGGAAATTTTAAAAGTCCTTGAAACAAATTAAAATAGAAACACAACATACCAAAACCTTAAGCAAGACACTAAAGAAATTTATTAAAATGTGAAACAAATCTACGTTTTGAAAAATAGCTATTTTCATAAAGTACTGTATTTATGTTAACATGTACTGAGTTTGTTAATTTTAAATCAATTAACATTTTTTCAATTTCCAAGTTTTTATTTATAATATAGAAAATATGGATAAATATAACCCATATAAATAAGCTCTCTGAGGCTCTCAATTTTTTAAGACTGTACTCTAACTGCTGCACTAAAGTAGTCAGGAATGCTGGGGCATCAGGTGGACAATTTACTCTCAACTAATGTGGGAGGAAGGTATTTTACTGAACTCTCAACTTTTAAATTTGTAGTCATTTTACAATTTTTTAGAAAAAGATTAGAAATAATACATAAACAAAAGGACATGCTACAGAATAGAAATAGACCTTTTAACTCATATTTCTGAAAAAGGATTCATTTCCAGAATATATAAAGAACCCCAGAAAATTGCTAAAAGACAAATAATGTGTGCTAAAAAGTGGGCATGCAGTTCATAGAAGAAAACTATTTAAATGGCCAATAAAAAATATTTCAAAGTTACTTAATTGCACTAGTAATTAGGAAGATATGAGGGGATATTACTGCCATCAGGTTACCAAGTGAAAAAGTCTCATAATACAAACCGTTGTTGCAGAAGATGGAGCCTAAGAACTCACACTCTGCCGGTAAAAGTATAAATTGTCAAAATCACTTTGGAGAGCAATTTAGCAAAAATGTGGTGAATTTGAAGATGCCCATATCCACCCTACAATCCATCAATTCTACTTCTAGGTATTTATGTTATGAAAACTTTTGCAAACTTGCATAAGGAACACTGTTGCAAGGTCACAGTACATAGCAGTAAAATCTATAACGACACTCATAAGGGACAAATCTCAGAAACACTGGTGAACAACAAAAAAAGAAATATGTAAGTTGCATAATGATGGATTATTTATTATTTCTCATTATGCAACTTATATATTTCCTTTTTAGTTCCATTTGTATAAAGTTTTAAAACATAAAATATGTTTTAAATATATATGTTTACACATATTGTTTGTGGAAACATACATTGTGATAAATATATATTTGGTCTTTGCCTCTGGTTCCTGGCACACAGCTCCTAAATACTGTGGAATTTCCTGGGTGATAGGAGTATCTTTTGTTTTAATTACTCTTGGAGAGCCCCTAGATAGGTTCTGGATGGAGAGTGGTCTCAGAAAGACCACAGCAAGACTAGAGGACTGGAACTTTCAGCCCCACCCTCCATCCTCTGGGGAGGTAAGAGGGGCTGAAGATTGACTTAATCACCAATGGCCAATGGTTTAATCAATCACACCTACATAATAAAACCTCCACAGAAATTATTAATATATTATGTCTAAATGTATACTTCACATAATGTAGAGTCCAATTATTTCCTACTTAATGGTATCTTTGTGAAAAGTATGGTAAAACAAAATATACTTTATAAATTTAAATTCATAACTAGAGATTAAGTTATGAATAAGTCCACTGAATAGTAGGCTACTAGATAAATGTTTCCATAACTGACCACTAAGATGTGATGATACAGCTCAATTCAGAAAAGAATCTGACACTCCATTCTTGGCCCATGGACCAATTCTTAAAAACCAGCACTGATTATTCCTTGGTATTAAGTATTATTTTAAAACTATTTTTCTCTTGTCTAGGAGAAAGAGAATAATTCAGATAAGTGAGAGGGAAACTGGATGTCCAGAGACAGATTTGGGGGTTCTATCTATATTAAATTTAACCCATCCTATAATCTAACAAAAGTGATTCAAATCTCCTCCCTCAATTCTTGTATTAAATGAAGAAATCATCTAGCTAATTCTCATATCAAAAAGAATGAGCTTAAAAGTAATACTGTATATTGAAAAGAAAATGCAGAGAAAAAAAAAAAAAGGCCACAGATCTGGTTTTGATTACAAATCCTCTGATAAACTGCAATGTGACTTGAGCAAAAGCTCCACTTCTAGTACTCAGTTTTTTCACCTGAAAAATGAGTTTGGGGGCTACATGATTTCATAGATACCTTAAAGTTCAAAAAGTCCTGCTGCTAAATCAATAGAAAATAATTCCAAAGAAGGCCAATTTGGGGTGTTTGAAACAAGAATTACTTTCAGTCTGGAAGATCAATTCTAACAAAATTTCCACATCAAAGAACCCTTAGATACTACCATAATTAAACGTTCTGAGTTATATTTACATGTTAGGACAGTAGTTATTTAGCCATATTAAAGAGCTTATTATGTCTCCATGACTATAGGTAATCATAACTGTCATGCAAACATACCTTTTGAAATACCTTAACAATATGTCAATCGGAAGATATTCCGTTACACATTCTCAGCATTTCCCAAAATTTATTTCTATATCTAGTTCCATGATCAAATATGTTTGGGATAGATGTGTTTCAAACATAATACCACTCTCTCTTTACAGCAGAAATTATTATTGCTCTTTATATTCTTCACAGAGTAATTACCATAACAAGATTTCCCAAATTTATGTGGATCACAAAACCTCTTCTATTAATATCTCATAGTTTTCAAGTGCTCAAAGTACAATTATTTAGTAGTAAACATAGGTTACTGTTATCAGACAAATTAGAACACTGATAGGATTTTACAAAATTATTAAAAATGTATTTGAGATTTAAAAAACACTAGAGTAATAAGTAATTGGAGCGACAAAGACTTAAAACTGAAAGCTCCAATAATCAACCAAGCATTAAAATTTTCTGTAAGGCTGTCAGATGTGCTTTTATATTTGGGAGTAAGAAACTAATATAGTTAGTCACATAGAATTATTAGGATGGAAAAATACTTACCCTCTCTCAGCTGCCACCCTGCTCTTGCAAATGGACAGAGGATAGGTAAAATGGAACTGAGTCAAATGAATACAAGCATATGCTCAAATCAGAGAATAGAAAGAGGCTTGTCCAACAGCTACTAATATTTTTCAAACATATTTCTTTTAATAGGGCCACTCAGTAAGGAAAATAAATTGACTTTTCCCTTGAAAAACAAGAAGCCATTCAGAATACCAGATTGTTCTAGAACATTCATTACACCAAACGATTTAAAATAAAAGTATCCTAATGGCAGAATTTACAGCATGAAAGTTCAATTTTCAGATTCACTTGAAAAAGTAATCAACATCTAAAACAAACTAAAGAAATAAGCACTCTAAAACTAATGCCTAACTATAGACATTAGTCCTAGACATTATAGCCTCTAGTTTCATTCTTATTTCTTTCTAATGTGCAAGGTTTCATAAACAGAAATTAATATATTTGACATAGTACATTTGATATGATATATATTTGATATAATCAAATTCAAATATTAACTTGTGATTTTTTTAATTTAAAAAAGTTGATCTAAAAGAGTATCCACAATTAAACTGTTTTTGGCTTTCAGAAAACTATATCGGCACATATTTTATTCCTTACAGTAAAATGATCTTAATTTTGACAAAACTGAACCTACCACTCTTAGGATTTCTAGTTTGAAAGTTGCAGGGAGAAAATGGTGTGGTCCCTCTTTTGAAAAATTTTGAAATTAGGAGAATGAGAAACAGAAAGATGAACTACATCTTCAACAAACTAGGAAGCATCCCTAACCACACTATATGAGAAGGGTTGCCAAATGCAGTGATGGTAAAGAGGGATGCTGGAAGATCTCAGGCCACAGAGATAGATAGCTTGCAGCTTCAAATCTCAAATCTATCATAGCTCAGTCCTGTAAAGTACATAGCCCAAAGGGCAAACCCACCAATCTCTTGTCTGGAACATTTGAAGCGTTCACAGACCTCATCTGGCATCACTGAGACACAGGAAGAGTCAAAATTGAACAAGAACTCAAATAGTTTGAAAGGGCATACCTTTCCTAAGAAAAATTGATGCAGATTAATCAAGATAAATACTAGTAAAATTACTGTACTTCAGTGATTTAAAAAAAGAACTGAGAATCTAGGCAAAAACATTGCTACCTAAAAATGAGAGGGAGGAGGGAATCAATGCCAAAAAATCAATACAGCAATACCTATAGAGTCTTCAAGGGAAAGAAGTGTACCTCAAGAATTTATACCCAGTCTAACTATAGTTCAGTATAAAAGCAACCATTAAATATTATTGAATATGCAAGAATTCAGGGAATACTGTTCCTATGAAATGCTCTTGAAGAAAATACTAGATAATAAAGTTCAGCCATCCAAATGATGGAAAGAAAAACTATGACAAAGAGTAAGTTTTGAGCACTGAATCCATTTAACTACTGTTCTAAGACTATAAAAAAGATATCGTTATGGCTACAGAATATAATGTAAATGTTATAATCCCTGACAATGTTGTTATGTAACGAACAAAAATTAGGAGAGTGAATGGACTGAGGTGTGCTTTCATCTTTATACCTCACTGATTTACACGTTTAAGTATACTTCCACGGCTATACCTCAATTTATCTCTTAATCTGTTAGCTTTTAAAAAAGGTAAGGAAATAAGTATAATGCTGTAATAAATACAGAAGAGCTAAATATACTCATTAACAGAAAAAGTCTCATATTAGATTACAAAAGAAAACATAACTATATGAATCTAAGACTCCCCTACACAACAAATTTGAAAGAATGAAAATGAAATAGAGACCTTACATACTCAAAATGACACAGGCATTATATAGGCACAAGGATACCCATAGTAGCATTATTTGTGATAGCAATGTATGGAACATCTAAATGTCTACCAACAAAGACCTAGTTAAATAATTGTTCATCAATGGAATAATTCGTAGTTATTAAAAAAATGGGGTAACAACTATGCACTGATATGAAACAATTGAGTCAGTGTATTACAATGGCTAACTCTAAAAACTCTGTAGCCAGACGGCTGGAGTTCAACTTCCAGCTCCACAATTTACTAGCATGTTAAAGTTTCTGTGCTTCAATTTCTTCCTCCATGATAAGGAAATAATATTACCCACTTTTCAGGGCTGTTATGAAGATTAATAATCGATATCAAAGTGCATATTAGAACAGGGCCTAGAAATAGACAAAACACTATATGTGGTAGATATCATTATATTAGGTGAAAAAAACTGAGTTGTAGAACAGCACAGTATTCTACCATTTATTTTAATATATACATATATATGTAAAATATCTCTGGAAAGATACATAGAACTCATAGTGGTTTTGTAGGAAGAGAAACTAGGCAGAAGGGACATTTACTTTACACTTCCGTACAAAGATACTTCAAAATGTCTGTGGAAAAATAGAATTAAAAGATAATATGACTCTTTCCATGAACTTTTGAAGTAAACTCATATCTTTTGAATTTTATACCATAAGCATGTACTGACTAGGCAAAAACTACTATTTAAATTACCTTTAAAAACTTTAAGGGCTGGCCAGTTAGCTCAGCTGGTTAGATCATGGTGCTGTTAGCACGAAGGTCCAAGATTCAACGCCCCCCCCCCCAACCTTAAGGAATCTAGAATGACTGAACATAGTACCACTTTTCTAGTTAGTTCTCTGACTACCATGCCTAAGGTACATTTACTCAATTCAAAGGTCATACAAGTAGCAAACTCTCAGACAAATGTATTTACCCAAACTATCTATGAGAGTTCAGATAGTTAATGTGTCACTGTATAAAATACAAAAGAACATATCTTAGGAGACAATGCAACAAATGTACATGTAAAGGACTATTCAGTGCAATGTTTATGTAAATAGCAAAATGTAAGAAATAACCTAAATGTACATCAATAGATTAAATTATGGTGCTATATAATGGAATATCATACAGACACTAAAAATGACAGCATACACATATACAACATAAACTTAATAAATTATAATTTTTGCATTTAAATGACCAACAGTAAATGCTGGACTCTTTCCATATAGTAATACAGGTATGCTTCATTTCTTTTCATTGCTGACTATCATTTTTGGTATGACTACATCACAATTTAATCATTCCTATATCAACTGATATTTAGGTTGTTTCTATTTGCCTTTACAAATTTACGTTTATTATTTACTTATTTTGGCCAGGACAAATACTCTATTGAACATAAATCTTCATCCACAGGATCCAATATTTCTTTAAGGCAGATCCCTGAAAGTGGAACTGCTGGGCCAAAACTAATATGCATTTAAAATTTTTATATGTAGTTCCCAACTGCATTCTTCTAAAGAGCCTGCATCAATTTATATTCTGCCAACCTCACAAATTATTCTTTTTCATTTTCATCAACCTGCTATATGAAAAATGACATATTATTTTAATCTACATGATTATTAGTGAGTTAGCAAATCTTTCCATTCCTCCACTATTTGTGGTATTCAGACAAAATACAGCAACAGCTATATTATGATTAACATACATTGTGGTTTTAATATTTATTTGCCACAATTGAGTAATTGGGAGCTTCACATAAAAATTCAGACCTCTGCTTCTCATAAAAAAAAAAAAAAAACAAAAAAACAAAAAGATTGGGAGATCACTGGGTCGATGTTTCTTTTTTATTTTGGATGGCTGGCCAGTACGGAGACAATATTTCTTAATGACAAAAATCAACTGGCATTGAACAGAAGCTGCCCGCTTCAAGTACTCTCCAACTGAGCTATCTCATAAATTTCCCCTACTGTCTTTGCTCATTTACGTTATCTGCCTGGTCTCCTGTAGGAACTGAAGTTTAGGACCCCATTTCTATTGCATTGTTTGGTTATATACTGGCTATCAGAATTCTTCATATGAATGTTATTAATACCTTGCCTTATGTACATGTTGTAAATATTTTCTGTTGTTTTTCTTTTAATTTAATCATATATAAGTATATATACATTTTTAAAAGTTGAGAAGAGCACCCATCTAATGTTAGCAATGTTACCCTTGATTATAGGTGATTTTTACTTTTTTTTTATCTCTGTATATATATTTTAAATTTATACAATGAGCAATCACTCTTTTTATAATCAGGAAGGCAAAAAGCTATTTTCATTTTGAAACAGAAAAAAAATCTAACAATGTTTGTTATGTTCCTTTTAAACTAAATCTCTGTATATATATTTTAAATTTATACAATGAGCAATCACTCTTTTTATAATCAGGAAGGCAAAAAACTATTTTCATTTTGAAACAGAAAAAAAATCTAACAATGTTTGTTATGTTCCTTTTAAACTAACAAAGGATAAAGTCAATTAAAATTTGGTTTATAAAGAAAACATGAATGTATAATACAAGAGGAGATCAATATAATAATTAAAGCTCATTAAATCAATGCTCATTTAAATTAGCTTATAATAGCCTATAAATAATCTAGGTGGGCCAGTTACCTCAGCTGATTACAGCACAGTGTTATAACACCAAGGTCAAAGGGTTTGGATCCCTCATACAGGCCAGTTACCAAAAACAACAAAAATCTAATATATCCAGTACTTCAGGTCAGAATTACAGTATACACTGTTTTTACAAGTGGTATTCCAAAGTGCGTGGAGAGATCTGATTCATTTTGAGGTTGTAAAACAAAATTTTTTACATTAGCAGTTCAGAAAACTATTGTTTTCCAATTATACATATTTAAATTTTTATAAATATAAAATATAAGTATATTTTCATTCAACCAACATATACTTGATACATATTAAATATCACATACTGTGCAAGGTGCTATGTATGCAATAATAAGGCCTCTTTGCCTGTAAGTTTACAGACAAGTGGGTGAAGCAAGAAAACATTGTGGTAAGTGCTGATGAAGCACAAAGGGAAGGCACTTAAACCTGCCTTGGAGGTTGGAGGAATCGGGAATGGCTTCTTAGAAGATAAAACATCTAAGCAGGAATCAACCAAAAAAGACAGGAAGAAGCCAGGAATCCTGGAGTCAACTTGATTCCTTCTCTTCTCGTTCAATTCTCACATCATAACAGTCACCAAATCCTATCAATTCTTCTCCCAAAATTTCTCCTGACTCCATCAACTTCTTGAAATTGGAGGGCTTGTGTGTTAACTTCTGAATTGGCAATTTTAGATGGTGGTGGTCATGCCTGTGTTTATCTGAAGGGATAGGTGTCTTGCCTCCTTTCTCTCAATGCAAATAAAGCTGTGGAAAGCTGATGAACAGGAGAGGAGTGTTACCCTGCTACAGAGTAAAACAAATTCTATCCTCTAATAGCTTTCTAACTGGTGTCACCATTCTACTTCTCCATCCTGTTCTTACCCTAATCACTACACTGTAATTAGAGTGATCTTTCAAACACTCCAATCTAATCAGGTTATTGCCCAATTTAAAACACCTGAGGGGAGCCCTCAGGATAAAACCCTAAATTCTTAGCAGTAATTACCAAGCCTTTCAAGATCTGGCCCCTGCTTAATTCTGCCACAACTCTCTTATTTCCCCCCTTGCACTCTGGTCACTTGAACTTCTTTCACATCCCACAGAAGGGCCTGTTATCTCCTGTGTCCAGAACTTTGCACAATCTATTTTTTTCTGCCAGAGACAGAGATTTACAGTTCTTCATTGAGCTCTCACTTATTCTTCAGATCTCAGCTCAGGTCTGGCAAGCCTTTCCTAATGATTCCAAAGCCTTTCTGCATATCCCTTCCTCTGTGCTCCCACTTGTTTTAAAACTTCCCCTATCAGAACACTTATCCTTGTTGTATTATACTTGCCAGGTAGTTGTCTGACTTGCTCATTTAAAGGTAATGAGAAAATGGGAACCTTTCTGTCTTTTTCATAGTTGTATCTAGTTCTTAAAATAATACTTAGCACACAAAGCAGTTAAATTTATTGAAAGTGATAATTTTTTTTTTTAAAGATGAACAGTGAGGGGATCTTAACCCTTGGCTTGGTGTTGTCAGCACCATGCTCACGGAAGTGAGCCAACGGGCCATCCATACATAGGATCCGAACCCATGGCCTTGGTGTTCTCAGCATCGCACTCTCCCAAGTGAGCCATGGGCTGGCCCTGAAAGTGATGAATTTTTATCTGCCATACTAGACAGTATGCTCCTTCCATAAAGCAATCTGTACTCTATAAAGCATTCTAAAATGAAAAAGATATTATGAACTTTTTATTAAACACAGAATAAGTGCTCAATAAACATTTGTTTAATGAAGATAGCTAAGCAATAAACAAAAAGCCTTCTCATGGATAGAATTTTGCTATATTCTAGTTAAAATTAACTCTAGCTTACTTAGATTTTGATATGAACACCTAAAAATGGCAATATTTCTTTCTTTTTTTTTTTTTTTTTGACCGGTAAGGGGATCGTAACCCTTGGCTTGGTGTCGTCCATACCACACGCTCAGCCAGTGAGCGCACCGGCCATACCTATATAGGATCTGAGCCCGTGGCCTTGGTGCTACCAGTGCAGCACTCTCCCGAGTGAGCCACAGGGCCAGCCCAAAAATGGCAATATTTCAACTGTATTTTCCCTTGTTTATAAAGTCTAAAAGCCTCTTTATTTTTTTAAACAACTTAAAGGATGGAAATAAACAGCTCTCCCCTCCAAATCACACGAAGCCATATAATTTTATAGCTTGAGTTTAAAAAGGAATCTTCATAATTGGAAGACCTAAAGATTGTTCCAAAGACCAAGAAAGCACCCAAAATTAACATGCTCAAGGGAATGTTACTTTTTAGACAGAAATGGAGAAACACATTCTTAAGCAACACAATGAACCTAAGGTAGTAGTTTTCATACAGGCTAAAAGAACAGCTGCCCATGAAAAAAATAAAATGCTCTACACTTGTTCATGTTAATTAGCATTACGTCAAGAGTCCATAACTCACAGCACCTTCAAATTCATTTATCCAACTCTTTTTTTCTCCTTGCTATGGAAGTAAGATGAAATACTTTGAACAGACATGGAGAGAGAGAGGACTGATTTATTTTACATAATGGCAAAAAAAGAAAACAAGTTTTTCAGGAAATCTGCACTACTTCTTTTAGAAAAGCAAAAGACTTTATACATAATTTAGATTCTGGGCAAATAAGAGCAAAAAACTGAAAATTCCTGTGTACCCAACCCACAATATAAACCATAATGGGCATTACAGCCCTCTTGTACAACACTTTAACTCACCATATGTCTAAAATGCAAAATTCTCCAGCAAAGCCTTAAAGTAAAAGGCAAAGGTGGGTAGAGGGGATTTAAATGACTCAATATAACTAAGTATAATAGTAAATATCAAATATCTTGACCAAACATTATCTGATATGCTTTTATGCCACACAAACATCACCAAAAAAAGAGATTTACTTGTGAATATTTGCTTAAATTACCTTTCTTACCAAGGAACTCCAACATGTCATACACACTCTAAGTTTTCCCAAGATATACTCTACTCTTCATTTCCCATGCAAACTGGCAATAAAATTTAAAAGTTGTTACTATATTATCAGAGGAAAGCAAAAGAGATCAAATGTAATTGTTAGGTTATGCACACTAAGATGACTATAATACTCAATAAAGCACTTTCAACTAAAAGAATAATTTTCTGTACTTTTAAAATAAAAAATAAGTTAATTACATTTAACTGTTTCATTTTTATATGTATAAACCCACACATTCATTAGATCTACTTATAAATCCTTTCCATTATTCACTCTATAAACTACCAAAAAGTCAGAAAAATACAAACAAAAATAAATGTACTATAAATAGCAAGATTAGAAGAGTGTGTGGTCTCCAGGTAAGTATATCATATTCAGAAGTCAGTATTCAGTAAGTTGCCATTACCATAAAACAAATGGCCTTTCTCATATTTACTGTATATAGTCCATTTTTGAGACTTTGGAGGACAACTTTTATGCTCATTACTTTGTTTATCTATTATCCTAACAGTTTAGGTTTAATGGAACTTACATTATGTATTTCACACTCTAAAAATATAATCTCATTTGTCTCTCTGCATTATATTTTTTAAAATATCCCAAAGCAAAAATCTTCTTCATACAAGATCAAAAGAAACATATTAAGCAGCCATGCCCAATTTAACTTAAGGTTAATAAGGAATTTCTCCCATTAGAAGCTAAATAAAATATTGAAAGGCCTTGCTTACATTTTTTAATATATACAAAAAGATATTTTATTATTTTTATAATTTAAAACATTAAACACAACACTACATTTCCCAACTGATATGTACTATCTACTATCTTGTGAATATAATACTGCTATGGACTGTGTCTCCCCAAAATTTTTATTTTGAAGCCATAACTCCCAATGTGATAGTTTTTGGAGATGGGGCCTGTAAGAGGTAATTAGGTTTAGATGAGGTCATGAGGGTGAGGTCTTCATAATGGAATTAGCGCCCTTATTAGAAGGTATCAGAGAGCTTACTCTCTCACTCTCTCAGCCAAGTGAGGATACAGACGGAAGGCAGCCATCTGCAAGAGAGCCCTCACCAGTAACAAAATCAGCTGGCACCTTGATCTTGGACATTCTAGCCTTCAGAATTGTGAGAAATTCATTTCTGTTGTTTATGACACACAGTCTATGACATGTTGTTAAAGCAGTCTGAGCAGACTAAGACAAATCCCAAAATATGATTACCACATAGGTTATGGAAACTTTGATATAAAAATATTTCCACACCACAAATATGCAAATCATTTAATAATCATCAGGCAGGCAGCAAGATATTATGCAAATCATGCCAAGAAAAAAAAATTATTTGACAATAGTGATTTTTAGTTGCTCTTAGAAGCAACTCAAATATTATCAATTTTCAAAGTCAGTTATAACAACAGATAATGGTCACAGTCAGGAATAAGATGTGCTAATTAACAATTTTTTTTTTTTAAAAGATGACCGGTAAGGGGATCTCAACCCTTGGCTTGGTGTTGTCAACACCACGCTCAGCTAGTGAGCCAACCGGCCATCCCTATATGGGATCCGAACCCGTGGCCTTGGTGTTATCAGCACCGCACTCTCCCGAGTGAGCCACGGGCCGGCCCTAACAATTTTTTTTTTATTTGTACCATTAGTCTATCATTTATGGATTATCGACCTTCAAAGAATTTTAATACGGCAAAACTTCAATTATATTAAACTCAATTTCAACTTTCTTTGATGAAATAAAAATGTTCATGATCTTGCCATGGAATCGTTATTGTTATATTGATTATCATGACATTTTATATATATATATAAAATGTCAGGGATAATTGAGTTCCAGTTGAGAAAAGACCAGATGATAAGTTTTTAATATTTATGTACTTGGGTTATTAATTGGCCATCCATTAAGGCATTACTCAGAGCTAACTCTACAAGAGTTATACAGTTAATTTTTAAAGCAAATTTATTAAGTCCTTCCTTTTTCATATCACAAAAATCTTCAAACTGAAACATTAATATCCACTTGTGTATAATTAGTGCAGGCTCAACTTGGTCCCTTTTTTAATTAACAAAATAAGCTGGGAAAAGTGTGTTTTATTCAAATACCTTTGCAACTGTATTATCCTGAATGAATAAGTAGACAAACTAACCAGTGAATTGCATTCTTTATAGTTAGTTTCTAATCCATTTCAGTATGTGGTTCTCATAAGCTGACACAACGCTGCAATGTTTGGGTTGCACAACCCTCTAGGGGAAGTGTTTAAATTAAAATTACTTCCACTGAAATTTTCAAGTACTGTACAGAGGCATCATGGAAGTTTATATCAGAGTTATCAAACTTTCAGTAGCAAAATTTTTAAAAGTTGTGTTTTGAAAATAGTGATTCCATTTTTAAAAAGTCATCTTTTATCAAGCCCCAAAAGAATTCTTGCTTTTTGTGCCTTACCTGTAACCTAAAACATTACCACCTAATGTACTGCAAACATTCACAAACATCATTATATCTGATCATCTTTAGGTCCTTCATACCCAACACAAAGCCTGACATCGTCTCACATAATATTTAGGCTTTAATATGCTTTGTTCTTGTTCCAAATACTCATGTTCTGTGTGTACTACTATAGGCTATTATATAATAGAAGGTGGAGAAAATTTTAAAAAGTACTGCAGCACTACCAGCCATTAGCATGCTGAGTTCCCACAGTTGCTTAGTGGGTGTTCTGAAACTAGGCCATATTTCTAGTATTAAAAATTTCAAATCACTACGTCCAAAGTACAGAAATAAATGTCTTCAAGATTAAATCATAAAACCTTACTATTTTAAGCTGCTTGGTATATAAGCATCCCATTTCTGAGTTTAGAACTGTAATTAACACATGGTAGACAAAACAATATTTGTTTTAGCAACAAAATAAATAACTAGCTCTTCTACTTATCCTTATATAGTCACACATTTCAAGAGATTACAATAATAAGATAAAATGCAATTTATTTGAACCAGAACTAAAGCCCTTCAGTGAAATTTTGAATTCTATATCCCAGGAACACATGGTGTTTCCCGGGTCAATCCTCACATTTGGCTCCCAATAAACATTACAAAAATAAAAAAATAAAGAATTCTGTAACCCAGATATATACAAACCAAACTGAATTAAATATATCTATTTCGGGTCACCCAATCTGTTACACTACACATACTTACAGCAAAAAAGTAATTACTACCTCCAACCTAATTTCCCCAGTCCAGGTGACCAGAGAATTCCAAGAAAATAAAGCTCACTCTCTTTAACAGAATAAAAGTTGCAGAAATACTTACGCCATTCTGGCACATAAGTGCAACAGGTTATGTTGTGCAAAATTGATCGAGAAAAATATGTTCGGTTACTCAATTTTATATATTGCATAGCTAAGTAAACAAAGAAATACATGGTAAGTATAAAATTTACCTCTACAAATTATAAGATGGTAATATTATATATTGCACTGATTCAGTACTTACAGATATTGTTTCAATTTATTTTGTTCAAATAAATACTGGTGTGCCTACTATGTCTCACCGTATTAAGCAAATGTTTCCAATAACAAAAGCTTTACACATTAAAAGTTTTAAATTGTATCATTTTGGATGAAACCTTTCTGAAATACATGGTTTTGTGTCATCTTTAACAAAATCCACTAACATCAATTAACCTCTTCTTCACGATCCTAGGTCATTACTATACTAGCCTATGTATAAAACAAATGGTGTCTTGTAAGATTCTATGTTTATAACAACATTAAGTTGCTATAATCAGCTATTTTTAAAAAATGTCTTACATCTGGTTTCTAAGGGTTTTCCCTCTGCTTTTATTTACAACTCTCCTTTGGCCTCTGGGGGTAATTCCAGTCCTTTTTACATTTGGTTACCAAATTTTTTTAATTGCACATTACATGAGAGCAAAAAAGGCCTGAATTAACACCTGAGGGGCTGCAAGGGCAGAAAGTGTACGTTTAAGAACAAGAACACTACGGTATCTCTTTGTCCTTTTTTTGGCCTGTTCAGTTTGTTTGGGGGCTCTAGACTATTAATTTAAAACTAATTTTCTACAAGCCTACAAGGTCTGGACATTGTATACTGAAGAAATAGTAGCAAACAAGACAGACATACTCAATGCTCATCATGAAGCTTACATTCCAGCAATAAAGAAACATTAAAAACATCATTACCAAAAAAACAAGCAAACATCATTACAAAAATGATGAGTGTTATAAAAGAGGAAGTACAGGTGTTAAGGGACCCGAAAATAGAAGAACCTAACTAGGAATCAAAGGTCTCCCAAAGGAAGTGATATAAAATTGAGACCTGAAGGGTAATTAGTTAGTCAGGTGAAGAGTGCATGAGGTAGTATCCAAGCAGATGACACCAGAAAGTTTTAGTAATAAATAACCTTGAGATAAATGAGATGTTACAACATTTTAAGGTAATTGCTAAAATGTGAAAATTTTAAAAAGAACTTTCTCAAATTTCTGTAATGAAAATAACTAGAAAAAAGATCAAAATAAAAAATATATATACAATATTAAAGAATGTTATAAAATAGAAAACTATGGCACTTTGGGGGGAATGGAGTTTGGGACATCAAAATGGGCCTCACTATACCTTTGAAGGAAGTATTAAATCATACTGTATAAAAAATTATTCAGTCCTCAAGTTCAGAAAACTTTTAAATCATGTAAGACCATACAAAGCCTTCTACCAGGATATAATCACTGATCATACAGTCTAACTTACCTATAAAAGAGTGACACTAACACGTTAAGTATAGAAAAAAGTTTTTTGAATGTACTTAGAAGAGCACATCTTAAATGTTCATACAATAAAAACTTACTATGAGTTCTGAGGAACTTCATAAATATTACTCAACATGATGCATAAACATTAAGAAAAAATATTTAAATATAATTTTGAAACATATCATTATCCAAGTTCTAAGCCTAGGAATTATTCTACATTAGCTAGTCTGGCATGTTTTCTTTGTATTTAATTAAAATATTAATGAAAAATATACTTAGGTAAAAGTTTCAAATTATAATTTGGAGCAACCACTCAACATTAATATAGGTTCACGGCTCAAAGCCCAAATTAAATGAGGCACTCAAGAAATAATCTCTAAAAATGCAAGCTTTAATTAAAGTCTACTGTATGACCTAAAACATTATTACTGGAATCCAAATTGTAATTCTCCAAATGGGACTTAATGTCTCTAATCTTTGTGTTTTTTCTACCCTCCACCTACCCAACTTATTCCCCACCAGTTAGTTCAGGTCCTATCCTCCAGTAAGCATTACTACTCACACATGCGGTCTGAGTCTTTACTCATCTGTTTGCCAGTGTACACTGCTGCCCAATTCATGCAACAAATTCTGAACTTAGTGAAAGGAGGAAACAGAACATATCCTCAGAACACATGGCATTCCATAGAAGTTCTACAGCATTAGTGAATATGAAACTGTAGTTAGTAAGAAATATTTATAGAACAGAATTGAAAAGTTAATTTAAAGACTATCTGCAAGACTGAGAAAGTCTTTAAAGCAAGAAGTAGTACTACACAACACAAAACTGGAAACTGAGAAAACCTAAATTTAACTGATGAAATAAACTCCAAGTTCTAGAAATTATCTGTGTCAGATAAGCCACTTCCATTTTACCTCCAAGACATTAGAAAAACTTAAAGAAAAAATGATTTATCTTTGTCAGCTGTGAAATTAATTAAAATTGTAGGATTTTAACATAGAAACTGAGGGCAAACAAAGTATTTAAACATTAGCAGTCTTCACAGTGCTACGAACAGAAGCTAGACACGCCCAAATAATTCATAAAAGTCTTTCAGATTCATTTCACACAGGGACCAATTATATCATGTTTTAAGGTCTCCTGCAATGTTTTAGCTACAAGCAATTTGTTCACTCTTCCTCATAAAAGAATCCTTACCTTTTACAGCATGCACTACTTTTTGCAATCAGTCTGATCTTTAGAGAAGTTGGAATGAGATATATAGTGTGAAATCTAATTAGTTTTCTTTTAAATCTTGATAATGGGACCTGCATATTTTCTTAAGAAGTACATATGTTACCAACATCTCAAAAGCTTAAGGGCCCTTTGTACTTAGAATATGCTTTTTATGTGTTTGAACTTTGCTTTCCTGAATTACAGATGCTTTACTAAAAAGTTAAGAACCTGGGGAAAATACCAAAGTTGAAATAAACATAAGTTTACCTTAAATAATGCAATTACATACTTTAGAACATAAAAAATTTCTCAGACTTAAGCATGTTCCATCTGCACTGATTAACCAACACATTTTCAGAACACTGTAACATACCATGTTCAAGCATACCACAGGTCACCTGTAACTTAGAAATTTTTCAGATTTTAAGTCAGTTTAGACAGGTAGGTAGGAAAATACAAAAATTTACCTACAATATTAACAGAGAAAATATTTCCAAAAAGACCTACAGGGCACAAATTTGATGCATTTTAACAAGGAAACAAAACAAATTTCAGAAGACACGCTAAGCAGTTAAAATCGGGCATACAAGGATAGCAGATGATATATGTCCATAATTTAGCAAGATTTAGTCTTAAATTGTAATATGTTTAATGCTTAATATATGATGCATGAAATATAATAACTTAAATAAGCAAAAATATCTACCAACTTAATATTTGCAGTACTCATTTCTAGAGTATCACATAAAAGTACTTAACGTATCACTCTACTGCTAAATTACAGCCAACTTCTATCTAATTCATCTAAAACAAAATATTTACCAATTCTCTACTAGTCTTATTAGAAAATGTCAAAGTGTTCAATGTAAATTTCCTCTCTTAACTGATATTTTACAAATAAGTTCAAGAATTCTTCCACCAAGTCCAAGCTATAAACCTCAAAACTCACTGAAGGATGTGAATTAACTTGTCTGGTTGGTTGTTTTTTATTGTTTCATGGTTTTTTGTCTTGTTTGTTATAAACATAAATTTTATGCTTTTTCATACATGAAGGATACTTAATGATACAGTAAACTGAATTCTAAAGATACATTCTTCACTCCCTAAAAATATACATCCTTATATATAAACATAGTTTAGAGTATAATTTTCCAGTCAAGAACACCACAGATTTTTATATTTAAATATCTTCTTGCTAAAAAATCTAAAAGATGTTTATTTAAACTATTTTAAGAATACAAATCTTTCAAAAATATGAAATCATACAACAAATACTGATAGTCCAGCATTTTTTCAAAACAAATTATGACTAATTTAACTACCTGTGTAACAAAGAATTCCAATTTTATTTAGCTTCCCCCATAATCCATCCAGGCAAGAAATACACCATCAGCTATTGAGAAGCCTTGGGAATATTCCACACAGAATCCCAGTTTGTGTCTCTGGTGGAGGAGGGGAAACAAGTCCCCTGCCCCAAGTCACAGAAAAAATAGTAATATTTTAAAAGCATAATACCTATAAGTAGAACAAAAGAATTTATCATTTTTGTGTTCCTATCTAAACATGAAATGTTTCAAACTTCTGACTAGCCTGTAGTTCACAAGTTGATATATGACTCTTGATCACCAAAAAACCCCACCTCTGATCAACTGTCTAAACATGGTAGTTAAATTAAAAAAAAAAAAAAAAAAAAAAAAAAAAACTACCCAGCTGCAAACTATTAATGTATCTCTTAACATTACTCTTTAATCCATAACCATTTATAACAAACAAGTTTAAAATTTAAAGACTTAAAAACTACATTAACAATGAGAAAACAAATGCCAACTTGAGATGAATGTAGTTGTTTCTTCAAAAACTGGACAAGCACTTTGGGAAAATGTAGCACTCTTACAGACAGGCCATGTCCATAACTCGAAAACTGGGATTTCAAGAATATAGTTTTATATTACATTTAAGCCATTTAAAGTTATAAACTTAGACAAAGCCTTTATTTTTGTCTGTGGTCTATTTTTCAAATGCATATTCAAAATTATATTAAAATTTTACAGTGTACTTTATGTCCAAATAAGTCTAAAAGATTTATCATATTCAGTCTAAGTTCCATATGTAGCAAACGGCCATTTACATAGTTTATTCCTAAAAGTTCTTGTCACTGTCACATAAAAAACATCAACACTTGATAAATTCAAATGATAAATGTAAAGCTACTCAACGTTACAAATTGTATGCTAGTCTCTTCAAACACATAGTAACAAACAGATATAAGGGCCATGGCATGGAGGGGTGAAGATAGAGATTAATACACTAATAAAGTGAGGTATTTAAAATCAAAACTATTTTTCAGTGTTAATGCTACCTTTTTGATACAAAAACACTTGGTTACACAAGTGTACCCTAGGATTCTGAAAAACATAACAAAAAATAAGTTTTTGATACAGTAATCCCTCCGAGTAGATACTAGACACTCCTGACATCTTTGAAGAGAGTAGAAAATTACACAGGTGTAAGCTTAAGAGACTGCTGGTAGTTATCATGCTGCAGGCAAATACTATACCGTCCACATCTGCAGGCTAATTTTGCTTCAGCATCCCCAGGGACTTCGAAAATATTTCTTTGGGTAGGTTGCAAAACAGAGCTTCCTCTTTTATCCTCATCACCCCCGTATGATACAAAGCAATAGACAGACAAGAAAAATCAAATCGCCAACTGTAAGGGCTGAATACTTAGAAACACACACAAAGCATCTTTACAACTCTCCAATCGGTATTCATTCCACCTGTTTGTAAATCCATACTTTCACAATAACACAAAACCTCTGCTGAGAAAGAAAAGGAAAGGAAAAGAAAAAGAAAAGCAAGTTAATGCTTCGGAGTCATTATTCTTCTACCTAGGTACGGGAGGGAGGGGGATGGTACAAAACAATGGATACTGAGGGGTTGGGGAAAAATCGTTTCGCCCTGAAGCCTCCAGCGTTATGAGCCTGGGGGGCTGGGGCGGGGGGCAGTTGGAAGACTTTTCCTCTATCCCTAAAAGCTATCACGGAGAGAGGCTGACATCAGGCATGTTTAGTAAGGCGGTCTTGGATGGTTACCACTCGCCTCCCCAGACAACACACCCAAAGCCGCTTGCTTCACCACTCTTCACCGCAAGGTCTTGAGGGAGAGGAGAGCGCTGCGGGCTTTGGGGAGGGGGCAAGAAGAGACCCCACCCCGTATCCCCGCCGCTGCGCCGGGTCCCCGCAAGCAATTTTCACGATCCCGGACGCCCCGCAGCCCGGGCCCGGCGCCCCCGGGAGCCAAGCGGAGCTGAACGGTCCGCCGGGCTCCTGCG